>NC_058113.1:1138713-1351213 GCF_914725855.1 Thunnus albacares
CAATGTCATGTTTTTTTGATAATACTCAGTGAGTCAGATGTCAAGTTAAAACTCACATAATACTGAGGCTGTTGTTGTGTGTTCACTTCAAGGGGTGTAGTGTTACTGCTGAGCCCTGGAGAGCTGAAATCGGCATCAGTGTTAAACAGCTGAAGTCAACACAGATACAGCAGACTGGAGTTTGAAAGGACTTTATGATAATATCATCTGGAATAAAACTGCCACTAATCATAAAGCACTGAAAGTCCCAGTGCAGTCATTGTATTTTTTATTTACAACATAAATATAGGTAACAAATGAAAGGACAAACCAAAAGGGTCTTAGTAAGAAGATGTTCAACCACAAGCATCCAGAGCAGCTTTGGTACATCTTGTCAGTCTTATAGGGTGTTTCCACCACAGGAACTTTTCCAGGGGCAAGAACCTTCTGAGGAACTCAGGAACTTTACCTATGTTTCAATTGGAGGAACCATCAACTAAATTTTGTTCCTGTGTGATACTTCCACATTCCAAAAAAATCCCTGCACTGGATAGAATGTGGAATATTCTGGTGGTTGGCAGGGCTAAACATCACTGATTGTTCAAACACAGACACTGCAACATCATTCACAAAATAAGTACTGGGTGCTAATAATATCAATATTAGGACGAGGGGTGGACATTTCCTGTGATGTTTTATTAACGTTAAAAACAAAGTTATGTTATTGGTTTCCCAAATGAAAGCACCAGCAAGCTAAGGAGTGAATGAGTAAGATGGAGCAGTGATGACAGAACAGTGAGCAAACAAGAGAAACAAAATGTTATTTACTGATAGTTTCATGGTGGATATGTTCTAAAGCAGAAAGAAATAATCATCAAACACTCAGCAGATAGTCTACTACCACCTCTGCATGTTTTTATTCATGTTCTGTTATTGGACTATAATGTCTAATCCTAAACAATTTGTCAGACATGGTGGAAACACAAATAGGAATGCACAAAAGGGACTGGTTTCATAGTTCCTGGATCTGGAACTGGTTTGGTTGAAAAGGGCTACTAGAGTGTGTGGAGCTCTACTAGAGTGATAAACATTATTCTCACAAAAGATGTTCCCTCATTTGGTGTTTTGATGATGTTGTATACCTATGAATTAATTTTATATTGTACAAATCTGCTAATGTCCAGTGCCAATGCAAGAAGTACTGTTTCCTTTATGTAGCCAAATGGAAAGTAAGGGTGTGGAGGTCTGACTTTCATGCAGGAGACCACGTCCCGTCATAATCCAGCAGTTAAAATTCACTTTTGGAGATAGGGTTGGTAAGTACAATAGCATATGATTCACATAATTTTATCAAACTTCAGTGAGGCTTGATGAACTTTATGGAAGCATCTATAGCAGCAGCTATAAGGTTTCTACACTCATTTATTCAGGGATTCCCTTCAACTTGTCACCCATCTGTATCTCTTGGATCACTCCTCATAAGTGGGTCTGATTTTAATACTGTATGGGTTTTTCAGCTTTTAACATGAAATAACCTGGGAGTTATCTCATGCTAAAAGCTTTAGCCAAAAGAAACAATAACAATTCATCTGAACAAGAAAGCAACAGTAATCTGTGGTGAGAAAAGAATCAGCTGTTGCGATGCATCACAGATCTCACATACTATCTCTGAAAAGCTCCATTTCAAAGCACTTTAAGACGTCGGCTGAATGGTGCAGTTCTGAGTCCCATGGCATATACACTCACTTGTCACTTTATTAGGTACACCTGTGCGATCTAATGCAATCAAATACAACAGCTCTGCCATAAATTCTACATTTATGAAGTTTATACATTTTCAGTTTTTGTTGATATTGTCAGAAAGGTTATAACCACACCATGGGATTGAATTAGATTGCATAGGTGTACCAAATGAAGTGGCCGGTGAGTGTACATAGGATATACTACATACAGATGTGCATCTATCAGAGCAAGTGTTAGTTCCAAATTAAATATAATAATTGGCAATAAGTTATAGCATAAGTTATATAAAAACATGAATTTGACCTGACTGGAAGAGATTTTAACTTTTAGTTCAAATGTTCAGGTTAAGAGCTTCACATATTTTTAATGTGTCACTGGTTGCCTGACTGGTGATTTCAGGTTTAACTTTAAAAAGGCCAAAACCGGTGCGAGCAGATCAGAGGTAATGCTGGATGGTCCTTTGGGACTGAGAGCTTGGGTAGAGGGTGGTGGGTTGGTGGTTATAAGTAACAACTTATAAGGACTGATTCAGGGAACTGCTATTCCTCAAGCAGGGCCAGCGACAGCTCGATTACAGCCAGCATTACAAACCATTAAGCACTATTAATCTTGCAGGCTGGTGTACTGTAAGTCACTGTGGACCATTCATCTCATGAGTGTGGGGTGAGTGATTAGGTATCATTAATCTCTGCCCGCCGGCTGTGGGGCAAAGGGGCTGAAGGGGGCATGGGAGGGAGCACAGGAGGAGGTACTGTTCTCTGAGATCCCTAAAAGAGCTGGTCTGCAGGTCTAACATGAGAAACACAGAGCATTCATCAACAGCTGCAACACAAAGGCTCTCTGGTGGGTAATTGTTTCCTTACACCGTATAGATGTCAAAGGGGTTAATCTGAGAACTGCAGTACCCAGCAGATCGGGCATTCAGGTGGTATGCCTAAACCTGCATCCTATAAAAATGTGGTTCTCAAGCAGCATGTCTTATGGCACCTTCAAATAGAACTCATCAGGCTCATATTTGAAGTTGACTACACTATACTTTGATTTAGTAGTGTGATTTGCCTTAGCTTAACCAGCCCCTGTCTATGGAAATGGCGGCTCAGAAAACAGTCATATTGCAATTTTAACGTATTAAAAATCATTTGGAATGGTTTTGCCATTCCAATGATTGCTTCATTTTGGAAGGCAGTATGAGGATTTAAAGATTGAAAACAACAGTGGATCTTTCAAATGTACTCCTCACAAACACAACAACTTTTAAGGGCACCATTTGTTTTGGCCTTGGCACATGTTTCTGCATGTTTGTAGGAAAAATGTCCATACAGTGTATGTGAAGTAGGAGATGGTACAGTTTAAAAACTACCTCGCACAAGTCCATTCAAATTTCATTCATAGACATTTTTGCATTTGTTTTACCATATATTTACTAAAATGGCATTGCAAATAGGATTTACATGATAAGGTATTTAATCAATTTGCAAATTCAAAGTAAGGTCTGGAAAACAAGTGAAGTGAGTGCACCAAACTGTCTCCCTAAGATGTTAGGAGTAGAACAGGGCAGTCATAAAATGTAAATACATGCCCCACAAACTGAACAAAAAGTGAGACATTTTCCTACCACAAAAGGATTATGTGAATGAGGCATGACTTGAAGAGTTAGTAGTGTGAAATTGAAAAAGTTCGGTGGAAAGTTAGAGTATTGTGGTCGCAGTGGTGGATAGGTTTGCCACTAAATCCATTGACCCATCTTCAATTCCTGACTCATACCAAGAAGAGCTCAAATGAAAGACAACGCTACATATTACCCCAAAGCTGAACCCAAAGCTTAATCAAAGATATTTAACCAGACTTCTCACCACCTAAACCTAACCATAAGCTTAACTTACTTGTCTAAACTGTCTACTGTCATTGTCAGCTACAACCATTTCATAGGATCAGCTACAGTTTAGAATGTTGATTTCATGCAACAGTCATGTTACCAAAGTTGTAGAATACTTTAGGCAAACTATCATTTCTTCAAGCTGTGCAACTGCAGAGTCTTATGCCTCTTGGGTGCTTAAAAATGCAAATTGCCCCTTCAACCACAGCCACAATGGAAGAATGTCGCACCATGCCCAGGTGCTAACTCTCCTACAAGGCCCATATGTCAAACCAAATATTAACTCCTTTACTATGAATGTGCACTCTTTTCAACCACTGTCATGGTGTCTTGGTGGCTAAGGATAAGGGAACATGCAGTCACAACATCTCCAGTTGGTATTTTTTCCCCAAAAACAGGTATTTATTCTGAAAAATATCAGAATCAGCCTTCAAAACTCACCATGGGTAATTTATGTATAATTGCAGAAGTCCCCTCAGGTCATGTAAACCCCCAGATTCTCAGAAACAAGTATATGACCTCACTGCCCTTAAAAGTAGTAACTGCCCTGTACCTGCCCTTACATTCACCTATTTTTGGTAAGTGAAAGCTTACTTTTTACTCCTTTGAAAAGCTAAAAAGAAAACAATCCATAAAAATGAAGCAAGCACACATAAATCAGGAAAAATATTTATTTTAGGGGACAACAATTTTAGCTCTGCATGCCCAACTCTTCTTTTGTTCTGTTTCAAATGATAACTTTGATTAATTAAAAAGGCAATGTAGACAAGTCAAATGTGCCTGGTGCAAGGCAGGGCATCAGACTGTGCTTCGCTAACCTTTGGAGTTCCATAAGGGTCTATTCTGGGGCCAGTTTTATTCTTCCTCTACATCCTCCCTTTAAGACAGTCAGTGATTGGATCCTTGCATTTGCACATTGTAAAGCACATCGTTTCTTCCTCCTCATCATCCTCTTCTTCTTCTTCTAATATATCATTCAGTTTCATGGATGCACAAAGCTGGTCCACAGGCCAGTTTAACACATCTGCATAGTCTGTAATTGAAGCATCATGCATTATGTGTCACATCAATGGAAGGACTAAACAGGGTCATGGGCACACACCTGGGCAAGGCCTGGACCCTGAGAAGATCCTCCAGTGTTTCTGACCAGGCAGAACACCACCTCTCTCCACCCCCTGCCTTCATGTCAACCCCCCATTCCCCAACAACAACAACAAAAAAAGATCCATAAAACTATGGGAAATTCCCAGCCCTGTAATGTGACTGTGTAAAACATAATACTATGTGCAGGACTGTGACTGTGTCCTGAGTCCTGAGCTACTACAACCCAGATGTTGGAGCAAGCATCCAGAAACCCTGGCGAAGTCATTTGCTTGGAAAAGGGGGAAGGAGTGTGTGTGTGTGTGTGTGTGTGTGTGTGTGTGTGTGTGAGAGAGAGAGAGAGAGAGAGAGAGAGAGAGAGAGAGAGAGGGCGAGAGAGAGAGAGAGGGGGTAGAAACACTGACAGTGTTTCCCAAATGCCGATACCAACACAAATATTTGATAGATTTAAGATATTCTGTACCAGTGTTCAGTATTTTTACATCCAACCTTTTCCAAAAGCATCCAAAAGTAACAAGAATTCAGTAATGCTTCCAGAATTTCATGGCTGAGAGTAAATATGGGAATATCGGCACACACACACACACATACGCACGCACACACACACACACACACAAACACACGTACACACATATCAGTCCAGCAGGAGACCCAGCTGAGAAAAGTGTAGCAGAGCAAAGCTGCAGTGTGTGTTGGTGAGGTATAAGCACGTGAGCAGGAGAGACAGCAGCCTCATGGAGTTTCCATTCAGCCATGTCATATTCCAACACACTCGGTCTTTCCAGCTCCTCTCTCTTTTATACTGACTGCTGCTCCTCACACTGCACTCACGGTCCTGTGCTAAAAACTACGCTCCTACTTTTACTTTGTCTCACCATCATTTGCTCCATGACAACATTTTGGCGTTGAATAGATACTCATACTGCGCTCAAACTGTAGTGGCAAAAATTACTGATGTCTCTATCAAATTTGTTTGTATGCCAAGCATTCTACTTTTCATCAGCAAAATGTTTTTAATGTTTTATAAGATAATGTTTTCTTTGATATCTCATACAGAATATTAACTTGCAAAATGTTCAAAGCCAGCTTTTTACAGTATCTGTTTCTACAGGATGGTTAATGCATGGTTTAAGTTAGGCTGTCCAGAATGGTGCCGAGGCTTCCAAAGTAAAAGTCTGATTCATTTTCTGCATAGACACCTACAACCATTATAATTGTTGGAGCACTTCAAGTTTTGGATAAACTTGAAAAAGCCCTGCCTGAGTAGTACACCTGTTAAGTCCAGTTCATGCTTGCTGTGATGTAAATTTTGTCATCCACCCATGTCTGTGTAGGTTGCACCAAATTTTGTGAAGCGCTAGAAATGCAAAATAGACACTTGTTTTTATGCTTCTCATCTCTTGCATTATACTGTATTCCCTGTGGTCCCACTCTCAATAAGCAGACACAATTCTTTTTTTTCAATTTTACTTGTTCAGCTGTTCAGCCAAATACAACTAACAGAGGAGCTCTTCTTCTTGCTGTCTTGAGGTTGCCATCTTGTTTTCTAGTGTGCATGTGTAGAACACTTATACGTATGCAAACCCCTGATTGTGGGATGTATGGACATAGTGCATGTCCACCAGGCGTGGAGCTGAAGGCTCATTGTAAAAGGGGCGAGGACCTGTAGTGGGCCCTTATACAGCCTATAGGCCGTATGGAGATGCAAGACAAATCCAAGAGGAAACTTAGGGAGATGGTGGGGCGAAACAGAGAGAAATGCAGATTACAATGAGGTGTGCTATTTCAGCACCATGGACAGTGCCATGGATTTATCATTTAACGGTCACCTGCTGATATTTAAACAGCACAACTACTGATAGGCAACCCAGTCTCACATCAAAATGTGTAATAGCTATGTCGGTCCACAGCGCAAAACGTGTTAGTTTCACAATAATGGCTCTAAAATTGTGAGATGCCTTTGTTTTTTTTGACTATTCTTTTCTATTGGCCTGCATCCACATCACGTGACTGTGAAGTTTCTGTCTTCTCAAACAAAAACAAAAAAAATGCCATTCCTTTTATCCTCAGTGGAAAATGCGATCTTTTAAGATAGTTTCGGCATTGTAATGCATTTTGATAACATTTCTATCAAGAAATGTGCATTTTATTTTCATAATCTTCATTCAGTGACTGTACATGATGTTTAGATTTTTAGTTATTATGAAGAAGATTTTTGCAGGCTGACTATGGCTGGTATGGTTGTTGCTATGGATGTTGCAATTGCTGAAACCACATAGTTGCATGTTATTTGAATCATTGTTTTTGTTTTGTGTAGTTATCTGATATATTATTTGTGTTCTTTTATGTAACTGTTTGACAATGTTCTTTCAATAAAAAAATGTAGATTTTAGAGCGCCACAGGGATGAACTGAATTTGAAATTCAGAATTTGAAGCTTCCCAGATAGCAAAATTGCTGTGGCCCAGATCTGACTTTTGGCACTTTCAGCACTTTCATCCGGCCCACATACCGTGTGGAATGATGGCACTTGGGCGGTCCGCTCCTGTTTCCCAGATCTGGGCCATAAGCAAGTCATATGTCAACCAAGAAAAAAACAGATAAACCAGAACTGGCCCACATCCAGAATACACATACCTGAGAGCACTGCTTCTTTACCAAAAAAGGCCCACATTCGATTTGGGATATTTGGACCATATTAGCTATTTTATATGTGGGCCATTTCAGGCTCACATCCATTTTATCCAGGCCAGAAGAAGGCCAGCAGTGCCGCATCATTGCCTGAAGTGGCCCACTTGCATATGCCACCTGGGTTGGCCATTGGCTGACCGGAGGACCCGCCACCCTGAAGTATTTTTGACATTGTCACCGTGTTAAGGTTTTCTTTTAATCATATCTTTAACCTTTCTCAACACAAAAACACAAAAGTGTCCTTGGTAACTTAACAATACGATAATGTTATGGCCAGAAATAGTGCTGTTCCTGGCACCAGATCAGTTCCCCCTGCATATCATGTAGACTTTTCAGAGTATGTTAGCATAGAAACCACTCTGAGATCAGTTTCTAATTGCATGAAAGGTAGCTGTTAATCTACTGCAATTTTTAACATATTGGTAAGCATTCAGGAGTTTAATACATGCATGATGTGGCTAAACAAACATTTTGAATCCATAACAAAAAACTTATTAAACACAGTTTGAAGTGCTGCATAACTCCCACTGACACTCAACACCAACACAAAATCCCATTTCTAGAATACTAGCTAATATATTGATTGATTTTGATTTATTTATTTATTGACTGGGATAGTGTGCAGTTTGAAACATTAAAGATGCACTGCACCAGAGTTAGCTTGAAGCTAATTTGCTTCATATTAAATATCCTCAGCCACAAACTCCTTGAAATATAAAATTAAATGAGCAACTTCACATTTTACAATCACAGGCTATAAAACGTCTTTTCTTAACACAGATAGTAGTGTTTGGATTCGAGTTACAGCAGATGGCAGCAATTTGAAATGGAATGAAGCCAACTGATGGCAGACAACCCAAAACAGTAGTTGAATGTGCCACATCCACCTACAACTCAATGCTCTTCCCTCACCTTCTGCTATCAAAAACTGACAAAAAAACCCTTTATTTGTCAGAATCGAAGGATAAATAATTAAAACTGGTGGCCTTCATATTGTTGAGTTATCAAGGAAACGTTTGTGTTTTGTGTTGAGAAATGTTAAAGATATCATTAAAAGAAAACCTTAACATGTTGACAGTGAGGAAAATACTGCTGGTCAACCAACTGGTCAGCCAATTGTAAATCTTCAAATTCTGGATTTCAGATTCAATTAATCTCTGGGGCGCTCCAAAATCTATGTTTTTTATTGAAATAACATCATCAAACAGTTACATAAAATAACACAAATAACATAACAGCTCAGATAACTGCACAACACAAAGACAATAATTCAAACAACATGCAACCATGTGGTTTCAGCATCCATAGCAACCACCATGGCATTGATAGAAAACCTGCAAAAATCTCTGTAATAACTAACAAACTAAACATCATATACATTCACTGAACATAGATTATGAAAATAAAGTACACATTTCTTGCTAGAAATGTTATCAAAACTAATTTTAATGCTGAAACTTTTTTTAAAAAAATATTGCATTTTCCGCTGAGAATAAAAGGAATGGCACCCATTTTTTTGTTTTGTTTGGGCAGACAGAAACTTGACAGTCATGTGACGTGGACGCAGGCCAATAGAAAAGAATAGGCCAAAAAAAACATAGGCATCTCAAAATTTTAGAGCCGTTATTGTGAAACTAGTATGTTTTGTGGATCAACGTAGCTATTACACATTTTGATGCAAGACTAGTGATATTGTGATATTTCAGAACGATGGCTGGCTCCATGGATTTTACCAATAATTTGCTCAAATCTCTGTCAAATAAAGGATAAAAAAGTAAGACAGACGACACTAGTAGGGCAGGCAGCCAAGGATAGAAGGCAAATGAATACAGTTTAACATTCAGTGATGTTGAATGCCTATACAGCCATACAGCCATATAGCCTACTCAGTCAAGCCACATATCATCAACTCACACACAACAACAAACTACAGGTGTGCAAGCAATGTATGGCCTGCCGTTAATACAACAACAAGCAGACACAGTGTTCTACACCTAAAAAGAAAAAAGGCCAGATAGCCAGCCTATGTCATCACAAATAATGAATATGAAACAACTTACCAATGATCTTTTCATCCAGTGGCTGACAGTTTGAATCCAATCCAGCAAAAATGACATGGAATCCATTGTAGTCTACATGAAATGTCTAATGTCCAAAAACTCCAACATTTTTGAACAGACTTAACTCAAATGTAGTCCCAAACTATATACATTAATGTGACCTGATCTTATAGCCCCATCCTCCTCTCCTTCATCCTAACAAACCTTTCAGCCAGCTTGTCCTTATCAATGACAATACCGATCTCTATAGATAGTAATGTAGCCCGGTTAAAAATATGCGTATATAAATAGTTGTCTGTGACAGATAAATAGATAAATAGGGTTTGTTAAAAGAGTATGGTTAAAATTCATATTTCTCATTGTGTGTTAAAAAAAAGGTCAAGTTCATGAGTAAACATGTTGAGGATTTTAAAAATGCATATATGTATTTTATTTTATTTCTTTTGATAAAAAAGCTGCATATTTAATAGAACGGTATCCAGGGCCGCTGCTAACCATTTGGAGGCCCTAAGCATAATTGGTCATGGGGGCCCTGAGTCAAGTCTGAGTCGAGTCACAAGATGGCTGGGAGGGGCGCTGGCTTTCTGGCAATGCTGGATAACCATCAAACTCCGTGAAGATGCCAGAGTGCTGCCATCCTGCTCATGGACAGAGACTTGTGGACTGTTAGCGTTCTCTGGTGGATCCCATAACTCTGAAAAAGGTACTAACCTGCTTTATTTATTTTATGCTAAAACTCCCAGCAGCCAAATTGACTCAGAGTGGTGGGAGCCCAATTAAGGAGGTACTGAGGGGGTGGAATCAATGTAAATACAAACAGGCCACAGTGCCCCCACTGGTGCTGGCAGTAGTGGGGCCTAGTCTCTGCAGAAGATAACTGAATAGAACTGTGGGCCTTGGGACAGCCCCCATCCTGCCCTCCTGCTCACTCCACTACTGATGTCCACTGTCCCTGTGCATGTTTGCATTTGCCCTCATCCATATTAAAGTCTGTATAAACCTTTAGAAAATATCTGGTTCTTTGATAAAAAGTCAAAAATACAACATAAAAAGGAGGGACAGAAGTGAACTATGACTCCCATGGAGTATTACTGCATGAAACATGCAATCACAGAGCTTAAAATGGTATGTGCAGCGATGTGACAGCTAGCAGACACTCCTGTTACATTAGTAACAGGGGCACTCAATGTCAGTCATTAATGTCAGTTTTACTGCACTGTTTATCTAATGTTTGCTAACATTAGCTAACATTAGCCATCATAAGCTACTGGTCATTCCAGACCATGTAAGACTGCAGCAGCAAAACCCTTATGACCTTATAAATTCAATTGTTCATTTGTAGGAAAATGATTGTGTTATTTTTTCTTTTTCTGTTATTCATTCCTCAGTTTAGGTCACATGAAGACACTTAAGCCAGCTCCATTAACTGAATGAAGACCATTAGTTTAGAGATTAGGGTGGTTGAAAACTCAGAAAAGCTAATAAATGGACCTCTGAGTTTAGAATATTTTGTTATAAGTCTCCAAATGTCTGGTAGAGTTGTTTATTTTGTATTCATTGAACTTGCACAACCTGCATGTTGCTATCGCATAAATGCTTACAGGTTTCTGCACCTCACTGTGAGGGGTTGCCTTCTCACTATGGAATCAACTGCTATCCTGCTGTGTTTCTAGGAGAGTGTTTGTGTATGTGTGTGTGTGCTCCACGTGCAGACACCCTGGCCGGCTCAGCTGAACCTGTGTACTGATGTGGTCTGACCGCAGAATGAAAATGTGTTCCTCATTTGAGCAGAGCTGAGTGTTGTTCAGTGCAGCTCAGTGCAAACTAAGAGTTAAAAGCGTACAGTGGTTTGCTGTGGATGTGTTGGCCGGCACCCCATAATGACAATACCAGATCGCTATTATCAGAGGTAATAGTATGAGTACCCAGTGCAGAGTAGAAACCCCCTCCATAACATTATTCCTCTCTCCCCGTACACCTCAGTGCACCAATGGGAATCTCTAGCTCTATTTCAGCCCAGATCTCCTTTTAATTATTATTGGTTATTATCCTAAGTGGGATTTTACACGCACAGCTCTTATGTTGCACAGGGTCACTGAACCAATATGGAATAGTGGTTACTCAATCTGCATGTTCTCATCCCTGACCTCACACACACACTCCACACAAACATAGTGTATATTATATTCAGCCCGGGGTTAAATCTCTCTCCCATGGCCCACCCACACCACATCCTCACGGGTCTCCCTGTTACACTCACCATGGGAGAAAATAAATCTAAACACTATAGCAGACTCCACCGTGCACTCAACAACTGAACTTCCATTTCTCACAACCGTAACTCACTTCAACAATAAACGGCAACTATCATCTTAAAGTGTTGCTCGGTCAGTGAGCGATATGGTCTGTGGGAAAAAGTGTGAGTCATTGCCCTGCTCTGAAACTTGAAATGGTCAAAGAAAAGTGTGTGTGTTTGAGGATTGTTTGGGGGACAAGGATGAAGGTGGGGAAGAGGACAGTGCAGTAGCACTGTTACATGTTTGATATAGAAGGAGAGCTGACACACAACCCAGCAAAGAATACCGACAGGATATTCCTACAGGTGAGTAGTGGTATTCTCTGAGAGCATTTTCAAACTTATAGTTGGTTTGCTCTGGTCCAAATCAGTTGATAAGTTGGTAAACTTGGTGCATTTTCCCCTTGATTTAGTTTCTTTTCACACAGAAAAAACAGGCAATGCAAAATGCAACATTCACTCCACTCATTGGTCAGATGTGTCTGGGATGTGTCAGGAAGAAGGTCCTGAAGGAAGTCCAAGTCTGCCCAAATATCTAAAATGCAATGAACTTTGTTATGGTAGTCCAGGTCAAACCTCAATTTATGCTCCAGCTAGCTGCTAGCAACTGTTGATTTCACCCATCGGCATCCCAGCATACAAAGCACACCTGGCTACAAGAGCCATTTAGCTCAAACTTGTGGAGCATGCCTAGAAGTTGGGTCAGATTGAAGTTGTAACATTTTCCCACCACAAACAAACCTTTTCAGAGTTCCTTTGGGACCTGACCGAGACCACCTCCTCTCGGTACTGTTGTTTTGGTCCGAGTACGATTGCTGTATTCAGACCAGCCCAAACAAATCACACCAGGGGGGAAAACAAACCAGAGTCCCATTCAACCAGACTAAAAAGCACATGCCTCAAAATGCCCCAAGTGACTTAACCAGAAGCTGGATATGGTGCGACCAATCAGCCCCAACCACAGTAAAGCAACCAAAAAATCCCATAGGCCACCACTGTAAAAAATACATCAGTAAAACTGTTGACAAGACACCTGCATTGGCAAACAAGGTCATAATTATTCTTGGTTATATGAATTTTTACACCATGAAGGTTTAATAATGGTACACCTTTCCTAGAGCTTAGAAAAAGTAAGGTATGCACTGACCAGAGAACGGTCATGAAGACTTTTTTGGTTTATATGCTGGTTGAGAAGCTTTTATTCGAATGGAAATTGTCAAATTACATCCATGCCAACAATATGTGAGCACACTGCACAGACAAAAAAATGAGTTTGCAGCATTACTGACAAATTAACAGTAATAATTGTGTACAGTGGTTCCTAACCTGGGGGGTCTGTAAGAAAAACATTTTTTTTCTGTTATTCATGACTTTTTTCTTAGTTCTCTCTAACATTTGCTTTTATGTTAAGTGCTATAGAGTTTAGAAATTGTCTAACACTTGCTTTTTTCTTCTGAAATTTTGGAGTACTTTTATTTGATGTTTACTGCAGTTTATTCTAGTCTAGTCTCCCCTTTCTCTGCCTACAGCCCATTTCATCTCATTCAAAAAATTATTGCATGTGTTTGAAACTTCTCATTCTCTGTGATGCTTGTCTTGGAGGCTTCCACCTCCACCCCAACCCCACCTTCCAACAGAGGGCTCAGGAGTCCTTGTTGGGGCATGCACTCTTGCAGAGCACTCTGCCACTTTTTCTACCAGCTTCAGTCACGCCGTCCATGGAGTCTAAGTTTGCAGCAAAACTGACCCTAATAAATCATATGGACCTTATATTTATGTGTGCTGAAGTCTCTCCTGGCTGAAGTAATACGCTAAAACATCTGCGCACTGTAGTTTTCACCTAACACGAGAAAATAGTGTGTTTGTTGTGGACTGTTTTCTGTGAATGAATGATGCACATTTGGTGCTCTTGTGAGTGTTTTGCAGCAGGGCAGTGTGTGTAGGATTGACCCTTTTTGGATCCTAAAAATCCTTCAAATTAAACTCTGATAAGGACAAAATCATTGCTTTATGCATTACAAGTGGATAGTGCATCATTTTAAAATGATCACAAGCCAGAACGGTTGGGTACCAATGCACTACTACATATAGTATGAGACTATTTAGTGCTAGTGTTACCAGTATTGATACCACATTTCCTTGAAAAATAACAAAAACAACTATGTTTTCTGTTTTCTCTTACAGGGCTATGGCCTGTACATGTCACATGCTTAACATATTATATGGGCTACTACACTACCATATGAGACATATAAGACAAAATACACAAGCATTATAGTGTCTTCACATAGAAGGCTAAATAAAGTATGTTTAACAATATATATGATTCTTATTTTTATATGTTGTATTGGGAAGATTTCAGACTGAACGCATTAAACATTTAGTCCGTCCGCTTCCGTTATTTCAATTACTAGTGCAGGGCCTGTTCAAAACGTGCCTGTCCAGAACAGTCCATTGATGATTGTTTCTTGAGTGGTTGCAGTGCCGCGTCCAGACACTTGCTGAATGTAGTGTGGGGAGTAGCTCAACAGTAGTCTGTTGTACTTGTAGGCTATCCCCTGGGAGACGAAATGCAGGAACTTCCTGTGTTTCAGCATCACCTCAACATTAAAAATATGCATTATTCAGGTTGATGGTGGTGAACCAGTCACCTGGTTGAATCAGTACCAGCAATCTCCTGATGGTCAGCGTATGGAACATCTTTCTGGTGATGCACTGGTTCAGAATGCGGAGATCCAAAATAGGTCTGAAACCTCCCATCTTCTTGGGAACCAGGAAGTACACAGAGTAAAACTCCTTCTGTCTGTCATGAGTGAGAACGACAGACAGAAGTAATGCTGGCCAGTCTGGAAAATAACGGTACCGGCAAGCACAGCAAAACACAAACGCGCTTTTGAGTGTCGCTATGGCGGATGGGATGTGTGTTTTTCTCACCACATTGTGCCTAACATAGTGCTCATAAATCGAGTGGTGTTGAAGGTGGCTGAAGCAGCTGAGGCTGTTGATGCTCTACCCTGCTGCTCTCCTTCTCGCTGTGGAGTTGCGGAGTTGTGTCCTAATTGACTGGCTACGTACATGCAAATTTCAGTGAGCGATTGTGTGTGTGTGTGTGATTGGAGAGGAGTATCACCCATAGAGTCCAGTAGAGGGCGGAGCCTCTGTGAGATAGAACAATAATAGAGTTTAACTCTCTAAACTTTTTCAATTCATTCTCTAAGGTAGTTCTCATCACTACCACCTCTGACCACAATGTGGGTTGCAATGGCAGAGTGGTGCTGTCCGTATTTCTGCTCGTTCACTCCACGTGCAGAGGAAGAAGCAGAAGCAACGTTGTTGTTTCTGAACGTGCCTGAGACATCCAGAACTAAGTCTTGCACGTACATGCCAAGTTTCATTCACAGTAACGTTACACAGTTCAACAGTAGAGTTTAAGTCTCTTAAACGTTTTCAAGTTATTAACACTACGCATGTAATCCCACCTCCGACCACAATGTGGGTTGCTTGATGGTGATTTTGATAATCATTGCACCATTAACAAGATAGAAAAGGTTCCCAGTGGAGTTTTCTTAAGAATTTAAGATATTTTTACATTCAATGTTTCTCACCATAACATATTGTGTGTGTCTTTTTTTTTTTTTTTTTTTTACCTCTGGTGGCCGTCATCTTTTTCCCTTCCGTTGGTGGTGCATTGCTACTTCTTTCTACTTGTATGCTTTTGAAAAACTCCACAGCATACGCATAGGGCTTAAGGACAAATATATTTTGGGATGTTTACTTGATTGACAGGTAGGTGTCTCAGCCTATCACAGCTTCACCAAGGCTTGACCAAATTCGGAGTCAAAGTGGTAACCTCGTGGTGATGTCACAGACTCTGCATCTACTGGTTATTACCAGACATTTGATAGATTTTTTTTAATGTTGTCTAAAACTGGAGATGTACGCAGACATGTACAGTAATACCACTAATCTGTTCCACACTTTTTTGTTTTGTTACTGTATATCTTTATTTTCTCTATTTTCTCCTTTCACATTCCAAGGCACTTTATGTGAAAGTGTTTTGTGTTTATGACTCAATATAATTAAGTGAACTTGACTTAAACATCAGACAGACAGGCAGGCAAGCAGACTGGCGCTGTACGGATTGAATGTCTGGGGCTCCAGGGCTGCCTTCCTGCCTAACTCTCTCTATCGTGACATCTCCAAGACGCCTGTCAAACTTTAGAGGAAGGCTGCAGAAAGGAGAAAAGAAAAGGAAAAAAAACCCTCACTTTGTACTGAGCTTGTGAGCGATACTTCTGGCTGCCTTTGTGCCCCCCTTTCTGAGTGAAACACAAAGAGAGTCACTAATCCGGAGCTCAAAGAGAGCTGGCCTTCCTGTGTAATTACAGACGCAATACAACACTCTGTCTTCTGAGCTATTACTGCCGCCACACGAGACGCACAGCGAGGGGAGTCAGAGGTGGGGTGGGCAGGCACAGTGAACCAAACCGAGATGGTATCAAGTTCGGTCAAATTGCTGTCAAAGGAATGCCTTGGCTGCGAGCATCCAAACACACAAACACACTGGCTCACACATGCATTAACGCGGTTAGACATGTACGTTCTGTCAGTAGCCTAGCCTCTGAGATTTTTCTCTCTGCTGATGGGAGCCAGCACATTGCTCGCTGCTGATGTCACACTTTGAGTGCCTCTCTCTGATTTTGTGTTATTGTGTGCCGCCAGCTGCAGCTGAGTAACCAAAATCTCCAAATCGCTTGTCTCCCCAGAGACAGCAAGCCCTTTCACCCCGAAAATCCTTGTTCTCCTTTGCTGCAGACTCTCAGGCCTCTCACAGGAGCTGCGGAGGACAGAGGGCCCTTCACAGGCTCACCTCACCCTCTGACTTCACACTAATAGTGGTTATATGTGTAAGACAGATACTGAAGAAATGTTCCACCAGCCTCAGGAATCTGATTGGATTCAAGATTCAAGCCAAAGACAACCGGTTAGACTCCACGATCAGTTCCAGTCCTCTTGTGGCAGCTTGTCTCTGTCTGCAAGAACACTGAACATGTACATTTCAAACAGTCACATTTTAAAACATCAGCTTTAAACTGAGAGGAAATGTAGGGATTTGGATGTTTGAGGCCAGAATTAAAACTAATTCTAAAATCAAATGCATCTTTAGATTCAGTGACACCTTAAAACTACACTGATATTTAGCAACCAATCAGTACCCCCTAAACCCTAGAATTCTCCCACTGCTCACTTTTGATGTGTTTCAACCCAGCTGAGATCCATGAGGAAAAGTGGGGTTTGCGTGGCACTACTGTGTGCAAAAACACTTCCCGGGAAAGATTACCCAGTGTTAAGAAACTTCCACAGCAACACTAGTTAAGAGTAGCAAGCTACATCACAAGCTAAATGTAGCTTAACACACTGAGTCTATTTCACATCAAGAAACATCTGCTGTTATAATAATATAACAAACGAATTCACCACAAGTCAAACCTCAGTCACCGAACCAGCTGTAGCCACGTTCTGCTCTCTCTCTCTGCTCCATATTGTCACACCAGCTGCCTTGTTTGTTTCTCTACTCAATCAGAGTACTGGGAGGCATCCTCCAGATAATCTGACAAAGTGCAAATATCTGTTTCACAGAGTCTGACCCACAATCTTTAAATCCTACTTAGTAACTGCTTTAAACAAAGTGCTTTTTGTTTTTTGTTTCATTAACTCACATATGTAACTGATAGAACTGATCATGTTCGTCAAATAACAGATACAGTGGTAAAATTCAGAGACCTTTTCCTTCAGGGCTGATTCAGTTTCACATAACTTTCACCACCATTTGATCTATTATATATTAAAAATATTGATCACTGCATCTTGAAATAAATAACAACAGTTTATTTGAAGCTTTAAATGCTCAGTGGTGTGATTTATGATTGTTTTGTGTTACTTACAAAATCCTCCAGTGCTTTCTGTGTGGATGTTCTACCACTATCTGTATTTATAGAGGCAAAACATTCTTTAACAACCATATTTTTACAAAATAGGGCATTCCTCTGTTCTGCACATACATAACAGCTACATAGTCAAATTATACTGTAAATCAGGAACAATGTAAAAAAAAACAAAAATCAAAGACACAATCAATGTTAAAAAAAAAAAATAGATAACAAAACCTCAAAAATACTCTTTGATTACAGACATTGTTAATGGATTGGATTGTTAGTTGTTCTTTATTCATGAATGTGATGTTTTCTTAGCAGGCAAAGAGGTTTTATACAGTCATCAATCATTCTGTTATCAGTATTAACAGATACATATAAAAACATTCTGAAAAACAGATTAATTTTCTAAAACTAGAATCAAAAACTACAGGGAAAGAGTTTAAACATCATCACGTTAACTGACTGACTATTAAAAGGCTGATATTGTGTGTGTGATTGCAGCTCTGCTCTGCTCAACATGATCATCAATGACCCAGATGATGACACACTTCAATGGTTTCCAGCTGAGATGCTGAGTTAGATTTCGTGGAGGTCCAGATTATGACTGGAAGCCAGTGCCAGGCTCTCCTCTGGTCTTCTCCCCTGGATAGGAACCACACAGAGCCGGGACCACACTGTCTTTATTTATCACTGGTCCGCCACACAGACCTAATCCCTCATACAGAGCCTGGTGGAAAGCCTCATTCCAGAGCTGACAAAAACCTCCCACACTGTTAATGCTGCTTTCCCTCCCCTCTCTCTCCACCCATCTGTTTCATACTGACAGCATCACGGTTTAGAGAGAGTAAATGCACCCCAACATGATTTACCCGCCTTTTGGATTTTGAGAGATTATTTACGCCTTATAGAGTTATGGAAAGTTTATAAACGTAAGTGATGTCAAACTCAGTCAGGTTGGTTTTAGAAGTGGTGGTGATACAGTGAAGTCAGAGGAATCTTTGCCTCTCAATGCTGTATACTGTAGTGCACAAAGCCACCATCTTCCACTCTGGTTGCACCAGTCAGTCATGTTGGTAGCTGAAACATACTGTAAACCACAAGTCAAAATGCCAATTGTTATTAAATCAATTGAAATTCAAAAAAGTACACTCACAGTTTTTCAAGTCTGTCTTAAAACAACAGTCAGGAGCCCAAATGAGCAATTTTCTTGCTGTTTTTCTTGCTGTAATCATTGCTTCTGTTCATACTGACCATTAGAAGATCCCTTCATAATGACCTTACAATGTAATTGACGGGAGACGAAATCCAGTCCTTCTGTGCAAAAATGTATTTAAAAGTTTGTCTGATGCTAATATGAAGCTTCAGCGTCCAAATGAGTCAAATCAAGTAGATATCTTTCAACGTTACAGTCTTTAGTGCCAAAGTTCCTCTTTTTGTTACTATACTTCCACCACAGCTCAACAGGGAAACACTGTCTGAGGAAACACAAAGAGGGAATTTGATGCTAAAAAGACTGTAAATGTGTCAGATATCCATTTGATATGACTAAGTCAGACTGATGAAGCCTCATATAAACTTCACATCGACTTCTGAATGCAGGTTGGCTCAAAATGAAATTCACGTCACACTTGTTACATACTTGACTGTGATTGGCTCCAAACTGTTTGTGATGTCACAAATCATGCTTGTGCATAGATGCCTTTAACTCAGATTTAAGGTGAGCACAGAGAATCTTTCCTCCCTCTGCAGGTGAAGGTAAAAACAAACTCTGCACATACATTATTCTACACAGAAAAAAGAACAAAGGAACAAGAAGAAAAACACATTTTTGAGTGGAGGTGGACTACAGTTGAATTTTACATTTAGCCATTTGGCAGAAGCTTTCATTCAAAGTGACTTACGAGTGAGGCAAGACAATCAAGAGGACAGTGTCAGTTAAAAGGGTCGTGGCACAAATTCTCAAGTAGCTGACCAGGTACAAGTGCAATGAGAATATTTTTTAATTTTTTAAAAAATTATTATTTAAGTAAGAAATGACTGGAAGTAGACAAGAGCAAGAGAAATACCATAAACAACAAGAAAGTAGTGCAACAATTACCAAAGTGCTAAAAGGTTAAAGGGGCTCTTTAAGGTATGGTTGGGGGTTAGGCAACTGAAACCCTGGAGGTTAGAGAAAGATTATGGATTCCATTGGATCATTTCCTGCTACACACCCATCCACCACCTGAACCTTCACACCCTTACTCTTGTGAGGTGCAGA
Organism: Thunnus albacares; assembly: GCF_914725855.1. NCBI lineage: Eukaryota > Metazoa > Chordata > Actinopteri > Scombriformes > Scombridae > Thunnus > Thunnus albacares. Next base: position 1,158,655 of record NC_058113.1, read on the forward strand.
AATGTCCAATATGGACATTAAGTATTTCTCAGGAACACTGGGCTGAAAAAACATCTTACACCTAGCTTTAATTCAGTCTAAAGCCAGGAACATGCAAGAAGAAAGACATTAATCTGGCTTTTCCTAACATATCTAATTTTGTTTATGCTGAGGGTTGTTTGCGTTACGATTAGCCACTGGAGGCCATACGCACATTATTATTTAGCAAACAATAACAGTTTGGCATTAGCATCTACATCCCCTCCTTTTGTCTCATGTGCTGCAGTTTTGCTTGACTGTCTCACAAAAGATTCCTCCTGTTGCTCCTTTGTTCATATATCATGTTATGAAGCAATATTGCATTGCATATGTGATGGAAACATGAGTCTCTTATTTGTCTTTGTGGCTTTCTGTAGCCAGAACACAACAAGTGTAGGAGGAATTAGACTTTGCAGAGAAGAAAGGACGACACGCTGCTGCAGCAGACAAACAAATCAGCATCTGAAAGAACACACGTAACACAGAGTTCCCTTGAAACTTAAATAATTTATTTACCACTAGAGCACCACAACAATACTGTGTTACAATACAGCATAGTGGGTAACAATAACATCATCATCATCATCATCATCATCATCATCATCATCATCATCATCAAAACAACAACAAATACACATAAAAAATAACAGCTCTATCGTGACAAAGTTGGTGCCTAGCTCTCTTTTTTTTCCTGCTATTCAGTAAGTCCACTGGCACTAAACGCCCAAATGGGGCCGGGGTCAGGGGTTAGGTCACCTACATCAACACTCCTCATTTTATAAAGGGTGGGGGAGTTTCAACTAACTAAAAGGGAAAAAAAGAAAACAAAACTATGTATTTTAAAATAGTAAAATAAAACAGCATCAGTGCAATTTGTTTTTATTAAAGAAACAAAAAGATCATTACTGACAGATTTTACACATTGGTGGGTGAAATAAAAGCTTTATGTTGGCAGGAAGACAACACACTGATGACACTACTACAGGCTACAACAGAGTGAAAGACTTGACCACTATTGGAGAAGTTTTAGAATATTTTTTGGCTGTAAGAGTATTTTTGGAGGTCATATCTACTCTTCATTACACCTTCTATAATCTTTCATCACACTAATCGCCCTCAGCATTTCTCCATACATAGCCTCATCATCACTTACCAAAAGACAACATCTCCTCTCTCTGAACCCAGACCTTTCATAGCTAGTGTGGACTGAATGTGTGGCTGTGCTGAGTGCATGACATGACACTGCTGTATTTCTTAAGTTTATGAAATTTCATCACTTCTTTGAGTTTTCTCTGTGTGTGGAAAGCCTCTAATTGTTAACCATTAATCACTGCTGGAGGTTCAACTGAGTGAAGCTAAACATAACCTATATACAGTGAATGGGACATGAAAACCATCTTTGTTCAATGACTATTTATGTAAGCTGATACCATAAAAGGATCGTTTAAATTTATTACAACTTGGGTCTTTTTGTAGTTTTGGCAATTCATACTTGTGCCCCATCATATTTTTATAGGTTTACAGTGTGACTACCAGAAGGTCACACTTAATATTTATAATTACTCTGCTGATTTACTCATGCCAGCACCATTTGCTGCTGCAGCTCCCTCCACCTCCCCAACTTGTACCCAAGTTGTAGGTATTGTAAACTTTACTGAGATTTCATGTTCATGCATGAGTTTACCTTAGGGGAATCTCTACTCCCTCAGAGAGTCTTTTCTGCTGAATTGGACTGTATAACCATTTGTTAGAAATGGTCAGTTCCTTGAAATTCACGCTAATCAGCATTGCCATTTTAACAGCATCAATATAAATGTGCCGGGGTTAGCTCAACAGCTAATTTAAACCCGTAGTCCCAACTCAACTGTAACTGTGTAATTTTGAAATCTCATTCACAAAACAACATCTATATAATTTTATGCTTAATGTTTCGGTTTTTAACACCTTTTACCCACAAGCCCAAGACAAAGAAGGACAAAGAAGAGCAACCTGTGTCGTTTTTAAACAGTGGGAATTATAGCACAAGAGTTGGAAAAATGACTTTAGAAGAGGACATCAGTGGATATTGTGAATAAGGGAGAAACAGTGTTCTGGAACACTAGTAAAATTTAATGGGAGCTCTCTAACGTTGTTAAAACCTTGAAGGGTTCAAATTCCTGTAGTGTTGAAGTGTTGAAGTAGATACTGTGTTATCTTATGGAATATGGATTATATCACCTCTGTTCCATCACTTTCTGTACTTCAATGCAGCCTCTTGTTGAGGGTACTTTTCATCAATGTCTGAAAAGGTGAAATGTATTCCCAGGATTTACTGTCCATATTCTACATATGTGAGCAGGAACTGCAGAATTCTAACCCTATATAACAACAATTAATTTATTAGCATTCCAAAAACCAGAGATCCCGTCAATTTTAACTTCATATAACATCATAAATTCCAGTTTCTTCCATATACATGACATCCAACAACACCCTCTTCCTGTAAGTAATATTTCCAATTTTTTAGCTGTAATCTCTGCTGTGTAAACACATCTATACTGTTCGGCTCTCCCTGCCCTGCTGCTGTTACAGCTGCTCGATGGCTTCTTCTGTCGAGCTGGTCATGTTCAGCCTGCAAAGGTCTTGAGCTTGTAGGAAATGTGTTTATTAAAGGCTGCTTGCAGATATGTTATATAAATCATATATATACATTCTATTCTTATCTTGGCAGTGGAGTGAACCACACCATTTACTGTTGGGTAAAGTCAGATTGGACTGGATTTTTAGTATTTTGTGTTATTATTAATGTGAATGGGATTAATTTCTTCTGGAACAGGACTTGGAAGTTCTTGGAAGATCTATCAAAACGGACAGATATGATGGCCAAAACTATGAAAATAAGACCCAAATTATAAAAACACTAAATTATCCATCAAGGGACCTTCCATGTGACATGTTATTTTTTCCTCTTCTGGTGGGTTTTTCATGCATCTATAAAAATGAATAGTTCAACTTTTTCGACACAAAATTACAAAAGGGAGTAGATATTATATTTCATCAGTGCGAGGTTGATTCTGTCCACTTCTCTACCAGGTTCAAAATTTGTTGGGTGCTAAACCATGAACATCTTAAATAGCAAAACAATGAATAAATTTAGAAAATAACGAAGGATACGAAACAAAGACAAACATAGAAATGAGGACATGGTGTGGCGTGACTGTGAAAACTGTGGAGGGGGTGAGGTGAGGGAGAGGGGAGCGAAGGGGTGGGTGAGTGTCGAGGGTGGGGCTGTGTTATTAATTTCACATATAGACACTTATCACTTAAACTTCCAGTGTTTGCCTTACTCTCGTGTCTCGTGTGACAAGTGTGTGAGGTGATGCATGTTGACAGGGCCTTCAAAACGCAAAGAAAGGACATAAGCCATATCTGTGTCACTTTACATGTGTGTGATCATGATCCAAATTGGCATGACTTTGATACCATTGCTAAAGATTATCTTACAAACATTTGATATTTTCATCAAGTGTAAAAATTAATGTCAAAGTCACCTCTTTGCAGTATAAATGTGTGCACTGGAATACTGGCCAGTAACTGAAAAAATAAGCATCAACCACACATGACATGGCTGTAGCATCTATGATGTCCCCTGAAACTTGTATTTGTATTTGTAAGATAGTTCAGAAGATAATAGTAGAAGTATAGTAATAATATAGTAGTAAGTTTGATACCAGGTCCTAAAATTACTAGTCAAAACATCTACATATGTGCAAAGAGGAGGAACTCTGGGGACAAGTAAACTGCAATAACATCGCTGACTATAATAGGCTAAGACATCTGTCAATCAAGCAAACCTGCCCCAAAGCATATGTCTCTTAAAGCCATAGTAGCTCCATCACAGAGTAATGATACTCAAACTGAAGTGAAATCAGTTAATGAGACACTTAGTCCTTGTGAACATACATTGCCTTTCTATTTTGACAGAGAAGTCAAGACCTTTTAAAAGAAATCAACCAATACTAGATTTTTGAAGCTGTTACCGATATTTGAGAATTAAAAAAATCTCTGGTGGACAAACTCTGTAGTGTTTTTCCACGTGTTTCTAAATGACCTGGCATTTCTAAATTGAGATTTCTTGTTAATTGCTAACATCAGCCAGGCATATTGGCCCAGCAAATGTATCAGTCTAGCTCTACTTTCTGAACAAATTTCAAAACAGTCAGATTTTTTGGAACCAGAGTTAGTGGATACTAGAGTTACTATATCTTAAAGCACAAGTGGTAGTAGCTTTTTGGTGTCCACCGCATCATAAACTGGATGTCAGTCTATTTAAACTGGTTGGCAAACTGATGCCAGGAGCCAAAACTTGAACTATTTCACTTAAAGACAGCAGTGTACCTGTACTACAAGTACTTAGCAGTGGTATCAAAGTTATGTTTCTGGTATCATGACAGCACTGGTCCTGTATGTTGTGAATGAGCATTGCTGTCTTAGCTGAACTAGCACTGAAGTTGATTTGTTCTGTACCTCTATTCTCCAACACACCACACCTGACTGTGTGTGTGTGTGTGTAGGAATATTGCTGTGAGTATAATAGCGCTTATAATGCCTGGATCAGACTACATGAATTCAGCCTGATTTTGACACAATTTTGTCACTGCCAGCAAATTTCCAGCATTGGGCCTGATTATGAACATCGGGAACGACGAACATGGCCTTGTAGTGTGACATAATCAACAAACAGCGATGTGGCATCCGGGACGCCCCACGACACCCCAACGAAAAGTCTAGCATGTCAGAATTTTTTGTATTTTCATCTAGTTTGACATCTCCTACGATGTGTTCCTTAACATTGACCAATAGGATGACAGAGTGCTCTCTGCTGCACATAAGTAAACACCAACACATAAAGTCAAAGCTGTCCAGTTGCTGTCAGTGTCTGTTTTGATTTCATATATACATATCACTATGTAGTTTTACAGTTATTACTGAAATAAGAAAACAGCACTGATGACTGACGGCAGGTTCTCCTGCCTGAATCAGCCTGTGGAGGAGGCAGAGATGAGCCATTGCTCTCCCCCCTGTCTGAGACACTAAATGCGGCTCAGCTCAGCTAGACAGCTGCTGGACAGCTTTGACTTTCTATGTTGGTGTTTACATATGTGCACCAGAGAGCACTTCAGTTGTAGTGATTGTCAAACCACCTGATATTAAAACATATCTTTGTATCTACCAGAGTATACAATTCCCAAAAACCCAATCATTTTCCCTCCACAAGACCTGTTTACATACAGCGAAACTGGTGGCTTTATGTTATGTTCTTGACATGTTAACACATTCATTATCTCAAGTTGTTTTTGAAGGATATACAGCCTATACTGTTCTCTTTGTGACACCCAGTAACAAGTCCACGATCGTTTTTCCTTTCTTTTCTTTTCCTTTTCGGAACACGACAGCCAGCATCACACATAGTGCTTCTGTAGCCGTGATTGACAATTTCTTGACCCTCATCCCTGACAAGCTATGAACTCGCACAAGGTTGTGAACAATGATTGGTTGGGGTCATAGTTGTAGTGTTGCCAGTCTCCTTACTAAGACATGGCAAGAATTTATTGTACTATAATTGTCTAATCTAACATAGTGACCATTGTGAAAGACAAAAATGTCGTGTAGTCTGATCCTGGCATAAGAGATGGCTGCGGTTTGACTGCATGTATGCCCAAGTCCACTGCATGTGTGTGCGTGTTTGTGTGAAGGAAGGAGAGAGAGTGTTTGTGCTGGCTTGTAAGAGCTTCTAGCTGCACTTGCAGGACTTGACCTTCATATTGGAGAGCTGCTCTATTTTGGGGGTCTTGCCAATGTAGTAGAGGATGGTGAGGGGCTCCAGGTCCTGGGAGACACAGCAGGGCGATGCTGATGCTTCAGGGTTGATGGTGTTATACAGGCCTAACACCTGGGAACACAACCATACAATAAAGAAAATCTTACCTAAAGATGAAGATTTCAGAGCATAAATTCCCATGTATGTATTTTAAACTGTAACTTTCATGCTCAAGTTACTAACCTTTCTAACTCAGACCCCACAGATTGTTTAACCTTTGACCCTGTCACCCATACAGTACCTTGGAATGCTGGGTGTCTGCACTCCACAGATATGGACAGGCCCCAGCGCAGAAGTTGGCCTCATAGCCCTTGGGCTCATGGATCCACCTCCAGCCCAGGTCCTTCTTAAAATCGATGTAAAGTGACCGTAAGCAGCAGTTGTCCTGAACATTTCTACAGATTATACAAGATACAAAGACGAGAGGTGAATTGTAGTGCAGCAGGGACAGAGTTTCACAAAGAATTCCTCTGATCTCATCTGACTTTTACAGTATGTCATTCAGTGGATCAAAGAAAATAACAGGGTTGTGTCTGAGATCTCTGAATATTGCAACTTTTACTCATCTATGTTGAGGCTGAGAGATACCAGATAGTTCAAACCATATACTCTAGGATGATTTTCTAGATTTGGCCTTCATTCCTAACAGTCATAATAATATAAACACTCTAAAAAATTATTACTAAAAAATTATTACACAAACTGTCCCTTATAAACATCAACCATTTATAGTCCCACTTCCCGCTTCACCTTTGACCTACTGTACCTACTGTAGTTGTGAGTGCACAGTTTTCCTGTGCAATGAGGGACTATCAGCAATATCTCAGGTGCGTTCATTTTCAGTTTGACATCCAATTAAAGTGGGTTAGCTGATGTGGATAAATGGTTGGCTTGTTTACAACCTGATCATCTTACTGCTTGTGTTTCTTGCCCTATTAGACCTATTTTGAGCAAGTGAATTACTGTCTGTTGTTAACTAACAAGTAGGCAGACTTCCTACTTCAACTTTGACCTAGAGTTTTGCTGCCTGACCCAAACCTGAAAGGGGCACAAAGTTTTGGGGCAAGTTCAGGCCATTTTGTTGTTTTAAGCTTCAGGATTGGGTCAAGTTTGGTTATTTTCAAAAGTAATTTATTAAGAAATATCTTTCTTTCTCTGATTGCGCCAACTATCTGCATCCTGCAAACAAGCAAAAGAGCGCAACCAATACATTACATTAGCCTTGTGCACTTGATGAAATGAAACAAAAGCAGCACTTTGGGCCTTTGATTGGGCTCCAGTCTCAAATTTGGCTGTAGCAGTTGGGTTCGGGGGGGTCGGGTAGAAATGCGGGTACGGGCCTTGTTTTGGTCTCAGTTTTAGGCACGTGGAGAAGTCTGCTTTGACCTGCTGCACTTATTGTAGTTGTGCACTTATAGTTTTCCTGTGTAATGAGGGCTTATTTGAAAGTGAGCAAACATTCTGTTTGACCTCGAAATAAAGTGGTTTTAATGATCTGGATAGATCCTGACTGCGGATGATCAGCTGGTTGTATGAAAATTTAAACACTGTTTGTGCTTTTATGATGTGATGAGTAATATTATAGTGGCATACATTACAAGTAGTACTATATCATTTTTTATCACTTGTGTGAGTAGAGAATTTCTTCCAGTACTCTGTGGGAAGATTTTACTCAGCAGCCTATAAAAGTTGTAATGAAGCCTACCTCACTCTGCCTTAAGGAGCAGCTACCACACAATGGAATTTCATTACTATGGCTTTCCATGGAGAGTTTTATGCCTATAGACACAGACTGTGTCTTTGTGTTGTGTCAACACAACTAACGTCAGTTCAATGCAAATAGCAGGACAATGCGTCACTATCCAAGAAATTCTAACAAACTGTTGCCATGGCGGAAAAGCTCATAATCACTGTCACTGGATTTTGTTGTCTATATGACTTTACAGCCAAAGTATAAGACCCTATGTGCAAACATTAGGGGAGCTTTTGGCTGCTTATCACTAAATAAAAATAGCTACTAACAGCTCATATTACAGGAAAATTTAAGCATGATTTCTGACACCTCAGGCAGACCTTAATTTCTGGGCCTCTTCTGCTGAAGTATGTGATGTGGACGAGTGTGAGTCTGGTCTAATTCTAGCTCAGTACCTGGAGCAGTAGGCAGCGTCCAGGGCTCTCTTGGATCGATGGTTCTTATGCTGGGACTGGGACTCCAGCCGGTATGAAGGCAGCAGCATAAGGAGAAGGTGTGGAGCCCGAGCACTGTGCCGCCGCTTCTTAAATACCTTCAGGTCACCACCACGGATGAAGCTGTCATCAATACCTGGAGACAGGACAGAGAGATCAACCAGCGGCATGTTACTGCATGTAAGTATTGGTGTTAATGGCAAAAGGAGTTAACAGATCAAAACATCTGATTTAATCTAATAATAATCTAATCATATCGGATTCTTAAGACTATAGGTATTAATAAGCTTCAAACAAAGTGTTTTTCAGGATGTGGAAACCATGACCAGGTCTGACAATTTCTACTGTAAGCAGGATTTGAAATTAAACTCAAGCTCTAATATTTCATCATTCACTAAAGTACTTTTGTCATTTTTCATGTGTACAATCGAGTGCGACACCATGAATCCCTCTCTGGAAAGCCTTAAGACTCTTCAGCCATGCTAGAGGCTCTGTAAGACTGCAGCTAGACAGAGTGGCTTTGTTAGCATAAGCAATATTATTAGCAGTGAAGACAAAGTTCAGCTGAGGCTGATGGGAATGTCATTAGTTTTGCAGGTATTTGGTCATGAACCAAAGAATTGGACAAATAACAGTTCTGATCCGATTATGATCATAGATGTAAAATCAGGGTATCACAAAAGCCAAATAAAATTCATCCTCTGGGGACCATGTATGTCTATACAAAATTTGTGCCAATTCATCATATAGATTTTCATATACTTCACTGGATATGTGAAAAGTTTGACCTGCTGGCAGAAAGAGGAAATGTCAAGGGATCAAGGCAACTCAAGTCATCAAGATGCATCCTCTGGAGACCTTCAATATGTACTAAATTTCATGGTAATGAATCCTAAAGTTGTTGAGATATTTTAATCAGAACCGAATAGCTTAACCTGCTGGTGATGTTAGATAGTAAGTCAGAAGTTCATTCATTATTAAGATTAATCCTCTGGGACCCATGAATGTCTGTACAAAATTTAATGTCAATGAAATCTAATATTTGTTAAGATATTTCAGTCTGGACCAAAGTAGTTGACCAAGCCACACCAGTAGTGTGGCTAAAAACATTTACTGGTTTAAACAGAATACCCAACAAGCTAACATTTACTCATTCTTAATAGAACAGCTAAGAGTTTTGACTGCTGATTAGAAAGAAAAAGGCCATTCTGATGTAGCCCCAGTAAACCTGTCAGTTCAAAACACTAATATTAAACACTTTAACCCCTGAGAGCATAAGCCTGGCAACATTCTAAATTCTTTTTGTCAACAAATCCTATGTGTAGACTCAAGCCTAATCACTACTACTAACAAGTTTTACTTGTGTGTCCGAAGCCTGATATATCTTATTATATCTGTGCCATAGAGCTCCATTAAAATACATTTGTGTTTAGTTTAACTGTAGTTTATTTTGACTCATTTCCACACACACTGTTCTGCTGCTGGAAATACTCACCAGACCACCAAATGTGGATTAATCTGCTGCTGAAAATAGTCCCCAACAAATTTACTAAAATGTACCAAACCAATGTGAACCAACAGGCAATTTCTCTTGAATGCTGGCAAAGCCCTTCTCATCTGATATGTAAGTCATTATTAATTATGAAGATACGACGAGATACTAATAATATCTTAATACAAGAGAAATATCTGCAACTGAAATTAACCTGGATGATAAAGAGAAACACATGTTGCGCTAATGCAAGCCAGGCTGCCCATATCACCAATGAGCAAGAGTTTAACTGGGTCTATAGATTTCATTATGATATGAACAACCATAAACCAAGTCAAGTAAAGTATCTTCTAGTAATCAGCTAAATAGGATACATGAGCTAACAGACAACCCTCAAAATTACTCCAACCTCTTGGGGAAAATGTGCCTAAAACCAGTTCAGCCAATATGGCCATCACTTGTACATTAGCAAGAAGGGAAGCACATGCCCGACAACATCACAAGAAATGAGCTCAACTGCTACATGAGTTTGATTGATTAATACCTATGCAAATTAATTCACATTGCAAGTGAATACATGCTTATATGCAAATGAATACACATACAGTACATTGCATACTATCCAAAAGAGTACACAGAGTTTCAAAAGCAAACAGCAAACTGAGGAGTCGGCAGCACAGCATCACCTGCAAGCATGTGGAAGCCATAAACACCAATAATTCATACTCCTCACAAATGAATCTGAACAGCAACAGCACAGCAGTGGAGCTAAACAGGCAACATGCATAAAACTATGCAGCCTTATAGTTTACTGCAAATGGCAAACAACACGGTCTGTACTGAACCAAAATATGCAATGCCACTGGCAATGAAGGATGTACAAGCAGCTCAGCAGCAGATACTTAGCTCAGACCCCGGCATAATGGTGAGTTGAAATCCAGTGAACAGACCCCTGACTGAGTGGTCATGTTCCGACAGCAAACACAAGAAAACTCGGCTTCTGTCCTGGTTTCTGAACCGACAGCTGTTTGAGTGCACAGACAGTGGCGCCACTCACCAAGATTATTTACTCCTTTATAAAGTCCAAAACCAGGGGCACCAACTTGTCAGCTGCAGCGGCAAACTGCATTGGCAAAAGCATGAGTAATGTTTTGTAAAAACTACAGTGATCAGCTGTTTCAGGAATTGACTGAGCCCTTTTGAAACTATATATTTGTGAGTCATTTTTAGAGATTTACATCTTCAGAAGAAACCAATGGACTTGGAGCTGGGGAGGTAGGGAAGTCAGAAAGCATTACTGAGAGATGGACTAACACGTTTTTGGTTTTGGTCTTTTCATGAGATTTGCTGACAATAAGAAAATATAGAACAACACCAGACTAACCCTTTAACATTCCCTAACAATTTTTCGAATCAAATAACCTGCAAACCGTGCCTCCAGCTCCTCACTCTTGTTGGGAATAATGTAGTTATTTGATGGTACAAACGTGCAGCATGGGCAGTGCAGGCTGATCTTGAATCCACTGTTTCTGTCTGTGGAGAGACAAAAGTCATGACAAGGTGATGTAACAATGTAGCACATGTAATAAGTGATGAGTAATGGGTTACAGGACATCATAGGAGGAACATGCACTCACCTCTGTGGTTCAGCCATTCACTCACCGCCTCTGTCACATCAAAGGACAGCCACTCCCCCTCCGTCTGTGTTCGTACCACCTTGCTGTCAATATATCGCTGTGTTGGGGATGTCAGGTCTTTGTGTGCTAAAATCTGTGGACAATAGAGAGGCACAAGAGGAATGTGTGAAACAAATAACAGATAACTGCACTAAGATGATTAAAAAAAGTTTCTCTCATGGTCTTGAAGCTGTCTCAGTTGGTAAGAAGATGTAGAATACCCAAAGCTATATTGACCACAGTCCTGTCCAACAAGTCGTCAAACCTTGATGACACAATAGGTTGTTTGTAATTGAGTGTTTTCTGATCTGGCACCCCTATTGGTAGGATGTTGTTGTGTTACTGTACCTGCCAAAATACTTATCACCGTTATAAAAACAATTCACACAAGCATCAGCCATGGCATCTCTTTGGTTAATGTTTGGTCAGGTTTAGGCAACTTAAACTAATTGGTTTACGTGATCATGGTTAAAAAATTCAAACGTTATGTTGGTAGGAGACATGATACTAACTGCAGTTTGCAATGTTAAACTCAGACATTTCTTGCCATCCACCTTGTCTTTCTCCCTAAGCGATTTTGAACGTCCACCTTGACTTAATCCCCCTCAGAAGTTTTGCAGCATCACAAAACATCACATTAAGTGGCAGTAAATGTAGGCAGTGCAGCCAGTGCAGCTGCACCAGGCCGTCCATTGGCCCATCATGGCATTGCCCCTGCTGTCCCATTAATTCATATTGTGTGCTAATTAAGAACACCAGTTACAAATGAAATTAATTTTGTTTGATAATTGTATTCATAATTGAATTCACCACCTAAATCTATATCTTAAAGGACTGACAACTTTATAAAATGCTTGGACTACACTGTTGTCCAAATTCAAGCAGATATTAATGATGCTAGGTTTCTAAATAGATGCCTGGATAATATTTCAATAATATTCTATGCCTCTACATTTCTATGCCTGCTGTCATAACATAACTTACAATACATCAACACAGAAGGCACACAAGCGGCAACAGTAGCCTTGGAGGACTGTTGGTTGAACCATCAGTTGAGGTCTAGCAGCCTGCTCTTTTCTCTCTGATTGATTGGCCAGGTCTGGGAGGAGCAGTGAGAGCGGAACCAGATGCTGGACAGACCTCTGTTATTCTGCAGTCCTTCAGAACCATGTGTTTACATTGGCTCACCTTGCCTAATGTGTAAAACACTATTCCTGCTGCTTTCACTGAGATCTCCTGTTAGGGCCGCTGTAGTAACCCTGATAGAGGACAGTGAAGCTCAGTCACAAACAGTACATCAGAGGTAGAAGTTGAAGATAAAAAGCACTTTGATGAGAAGTAAAATGAAGTTAGTCAGATGCTATGACCGTAACAGTCAGATCCTTAACCTAGCTGAACACTTATGGGAGGTTTTGAGATTATGAAGTGAAACTCTCCACCACCATCATCAAAGCACCACACGAGGAAATATCTGTTTGAAAGATCTTTGACAAGGAGCACAAAAGCCCTCTTTAAATTTAATACATTTCACAAAATTTCATTAAAAAACATATTTGATGCTATTTATGGTATGTTCTCTGCTGCAGTCATTCTGTAGTCGTTGTGATGTATTTACATTCAGTAATTACCCTTCTACATACTAGTAGTCTTCATTGTTAGTGGTGGACTTCGCATGTAGTAGTATGTAGTATGTAGTATTTGTAGTAGTAAATCCTGTCATATCAGAGGTGTATTAAGTTACTGTTAATGCAAACCCAACATTTACTACTGCTGTTGCTTCACATCAAAAGCATTTAACTATTGAAACACAGGGTGGCTTTTATTGTGAGGCAGCCACAGGAAAACAATGTATTTGTCACAGAGGTTAGCGTTGACAGCCATCGTTCATCAATAATGCATCTACAAAACAAGTCAATGATCATTTTTAGTGAATCAGATTTAAATATTGCAGGGACCAATGGAACAGTCAGGTGCAGCCACAGTGAGCCGTTAGATGAAGAGCTGCAAGTGACAGGCTGCACACCTCTAACTCCTGAGCAAGGTCACCAGAATTCTGTGACTTGTAGAATTAAAATGTAGTAAAATACACACAGTATGCTCATGATGAGTGATCGACTGCAACAAATTTAATGTAATTTAAAGTTATCTTAACCAAAGTGTGTACTGAATTTTGTAATCTCATAATTTAATGTTTTAATTTAAAACTAAAACCATTACAGTAACTATTTACAGTTTTACCTTGTGGAACTATGTCAGAAATGGTGCTTCACCTTGATGTAGAAAAGAAAAAAAAAACCTTGTGCACCACACATTTAGGTCTCAGGAGTCATTTGGCTGTAAGATCTATAGATACATCTCCAGGATATTTATCACAGCAGAGTCCAAACTCCACCTCAGGGGCTGAAATATTTCTAGATGAGGTGTTACGTTTTGCTATGTATAGAGATGAATAAGTGAGTGTGTGTGTGTGTGTGTGATGAATGTGTATGAGGTCGATGTTATCGGGTCTCCCTCTTTGTACCGGTCTGTCCCTTCCTCCCTCACACATTTACAGGCGCTGTGTTTGCGTGAGAAAATCTCCCTGTTTGGAGCTGTGTTTAGCCCAGCTGTCATCTCCTTGTCTGGATGTAAACATAGCATTTGAACTGGCTGGTGCAGACAGGCTGACAGACAGACAGCCCAGGGTGACTACAGGGCCAAATCACTAACCTGAATTCTTTACTGTGTTCAAAACACCATTATCATCCATGGACCCTTGTGAACAGTACCACACTCACATTTAGAATGTGCATTACAGTTGTTATTCTAGTATTCCAGACCCTGGCGTTTCTCCAGTTTTTTTTTTCTTCTGGTGCTGCATAATGCTGTGTTATTCATGCATACTGCCCTTCCTAAAGATTACTTGCCAATCAAATACGCTGACCAAAGCCTTTTCTTTGGCATTTGATGAAGCTTGAGTTTATGTAGGTGCCTGCAGCCACAGTAAGTGTGTCTGTCACTGCTTATGCTAATTACTGTATCCTGTACACCAAAACATTTTTTTTCTAAATATACAGTAATGCTCTGTCATTTTGATGATCTCATCTGTGTTTGTCAACATAGAAACAGCAGTATCCTTGGCAAAATATACATCCTATAGGTTTATATTGTTGCTGTCAATTTGTTTTTCTCAGCTGCCATTGCTATGGAGAAGAAACCAGTCAGAGGCACAAATCAGGTTGCCAGGTTGTAAAAAGTCTCTTTATCCTCTGTAGAGATGTAACAATTAGTGGATTAATTGATTTGTTGATCAACAGAAAATTAATTAGTACCAATTTTGATATAATTGAAAAGTCATTTTTAAAGCAAAACACTCCAATCATTTTCTGGTTTCAGTTTCTCCAATGGGATCTTTAGCTTTTTTCTGTTGTTTAATTATTAAGAAAATAATTCAGCAGATTGAATGGCAATAAAAACAATGATTTCTTTTAGCCCTAACCCTTTTATTTTTTATTATTACAGCTATAAATATGGGTAATCCACTGATAAATGCTGGTGGGTCTGTAGTATTTACAACATTCCACCAAGTCCGCAGTTGTAAATATTAATAAGTTGTTAATAAATGGATTATGGTCCAGATGCCATGCAGCTGTTTTCCAGAAGGTAAGTGGTTGATGAGTCAATTTGGACATCTTGCTGACGAATGAAAGAATGTTCCTAAAATGATTAATGAATCATCAGTAAAGCCAATTTATGAAGCCTTTATGAAGAGTGCCTTATTAGATATTCACAATGTTCATCTTTTGAACAGATAATTCAACCAGAAGAGTTTCATGCCCATCTAATTTGTGGGTGTGCTCCAACTGTCAGTCACCTAACACTGATAAACAGACATTTACTTCTAGAACCCTGGAAGCCCAAAACACTGTAACTTCTCTGATGGAGGTTTATATAAAATGCTGTTGTTTTATTGACATTTCTTGTACTGTTTCAGTGTAAAATGGGAAAATAATGTCTAAATATTATTATTTATTTCATTATGACTCAGAAGTAAATCAACTGTCCTTCCTTGCCTGAATTGATCCCAATAGTAACTCTTAAATCATTTTAGAGAACCCAGAGGAAAGTGTGTGTGTACCTGGTATAGCTCAATGCGCTGCTCAGACACTCGAGCCCCAGGGTTTTGAAGACGGAAGATCCTGAGCTCAGCCTTCACCAGGTTGGAGGCGTTCTTTTCCATGGAGGACACATCAAATGTCAGCCGCCTGAAGTAAGGGTTGAAGTGTGTAGGAGAGATGACATCTAAAACAAAGGAGAGAAACAGGTGATTTCTAGATACTGAGAAAGGTGAAAGGTTCAGTTTGACATGTAGGCATTAAGCTGATGTTCTTATCAATGTGATCTACAGTGAAATAACATCCACAACAACAATGTTGACAATGACCATATAAGTAGGTGATGAGTGATTTTCTGTAACTCATACTAAAAATTTCATAAAAAACAGAAACAGATTTCACTCTTCAACTAAAGCTTTAGAAATAAAAAAGCTCATATAAAATGCTTTGCAAACAGCACACCTGCATTTAGATTAGACAGGTATATAATGTGATATAAAGTAGAGAACTGAAGTTAATCCCCACTTTCATCGTTGTTTGTGTTCCTAGCCTTCATTGCACATTTTTGCTTTAAACTCTCTCTGAATAGTTGAAATATAACAATGATCCTCTGTGTTAGTCTAGTTAAAGTCTAATGTAAAACAGTATATTGTACTTATCAGTATTAGCCAAATTAGAGCACCCTGTTATGTTAATGGAAAAGAAATAAAAAAAAAACATTTAAAGACAAAACAATGACCATTTTTTTGGCATATGCATTTAATCCCATTAGTCTTGGCCACTGTTTTCTAAATGAACCAAATGAGCCATGAACTAAACTATGAGCTAAATGAGCAACAACAGCTGCATTTTGACGCGCATCATAGGTTGGTGTACGCCAACTGTCCAAATGTTGATGCGCGTCAACTCTTTTTTTTTCTCTGTTCAAAACAAGCTTAAAAACCTTTTTATTCAAAAAGGCTTTTTTTTTTAATCTTAACTCTTGTTATTTTCTTTATGTTACTGTATATGTTATATGTTTTTAATGCTGTGGCACTTTGAGTTTCACTGCAAATGAAAAATGCTGTACAAATTCAATGCTTTATTATTATTAACTCTCCATAAATGCAGCAGTTTGATCATTTCCCCAAATGTATGTTTAGATATTAATCTCGACTACTTTGTCTGTCCGTATGACCTGCAGAGGCTGAGATATCCCTAGTACAAGTCAAGTCACATATTTGTAGCCTCCAAGTCCAAGGTCAGACTGATGACATCACTATGACATCATTGGAGTTATTCTCTTGACAAAGCCCCTCTAGAGCCACAGAGGACATTATACAACTGTTTTCACAGAATAGTACTCCCAAAGACCAATAAACTGGTCTTGAGGTGTCAAATCTGTGGAGTGCCTCTTTAACGATCAGTTTGAATGCTAAATATTACTACAGGCATCAGACTTTTACTGTGAAAGCCAGACCAGTGGAACCCTGACACCCACACACTCCCTCAGTACAACAGCAGCCATGCACAGTAGCAGCAGCACAATCCCCCTCATACACTACTTAGAACCATGTGTGTGGAAGTGTTTGACAGACGCTTACACAGGACTGGGGTGACACGCGCAGCACTGACAGCCATATGTGTTGCCATGTCTGACAGATGCTGCGGAACACACACACATGAACAACGTAATACTGGAAACCATGTGTGTGGTGAAGGAGTGTTTGACAGTGTCCCACAGCATGGTGAATTAGGAGGCCCGGAGGTCTTAAATTGATGGCTGTAACGTAAGGCAGAAGTCAGGGATTAGCAAGACACTGTGGTTTGTTTAGAGAGAGTATACAACCACAGCAACCAGCGAGACAGATGGACTGGGACCAGCTGAGAGAGGCAAACACACAGAGAGAGAGCGAGAGAGAGAAGGAAGAAACTGTTTTTTCACACAATTTTTTAATATGGTTGAATATGACCATTAATATATATATATGTGTGTGTGTGTGTGTATATATACATATATATATATAAATGTATATGGAAAATAACAATGAAGGGAGAAAAAAAAAGGACAGAAACAATCAACAGCAGTACTGTCTCAATCTGATGAGTATAAGACAAGTTCTGAATTTTTATGTACACATATCCTCAATGGAAACAGTAAGTTATGTATGATGTGATGCAAATTGTGTCAGGTCAGTCAGGTGACCGATTAACTTAGTGGGGTAAAAAAGTATTTCTACACAAATTCAGATGCTGTTTGCACCTGTCGAGAGCACATGCTCTGTTCTTATATGAATACTTCCTTTACACCACTGTTATAAAGAAAGACTGACATAAAAGCCAATAATTATTCTTCCAATATCTCTATATCAATAGCAGTACTGTACCTCCTGCATATTTGTGTGTTCCCAGAATCACTTGTCATTCACTTGTCTTGGTGTTCTCAATTGGAATCCTTTTTATTTGCTTGATATGAAAAAGTTTCACACTGAGTGGATTTAAAGTGTCTATGTGAGAGACTAGACAGCAGAAATCCACTGCAGCAGAAAGGTTTACTGTGTCTGATTCAGCATCTGACTGTTTGTCCAGCCAACTCTCAGGATTCTCACAGCCACCTGTGAAATACCTCTGCTGCTGTTGTGTTTCAGCATGGCTGTCTCCAGTGTCCATCTCTCTCCCTATCTATCCTTACAGTTTCTACAGCAATGTGCAAACCTGGGAACGTTTTTCAATCTTATTTTTTTTAAATGTTGCACCACATTTACTCCACCCAGGAGTTGTAAATATAAAACAGCCCTGAATCTCCCGAAAACCAATGTTTTGTTTTTATTATTCCTCTATCCACCTATCTATCCACCTATTCTAGAAACCACCTACCCTATTCAGAGTCAAACACCCTGGACAGGCCTCCAGTCTATCACAGTGCTGACACACACACATTCACACCTACAGTAATCTGCATGTATCTGGATCTGAGGAGGCTGGTCCATAGAGGCAGAGGAGGTTGCTTCTCCTCTATTTTAAAACCATTACCAAATATAATAACAAATATAATTCATATAAACCATTACCAAATCTCAGAATCATTTATAAAATAATTTTTCTCTCTTCTTTGGAAAAGATCCATTTTTGAAATTCTGATCAACAGTAATACATGCAGTGCAGGGAAGAGGAGAAAGGACAGTGTGTGTGAAGCGGTGAGAGGAGAGCAGAGGAGGACGGGCTCCTGCTGTCCTCCTAAGGGTGACATCTCTTCTATCAATTTAATGTACTTCATTTTTTCATGCTAATCTGTTATTGGCCAAATCATGTAAAATGATGCTCCAACAGAGGACCTTCCTCAATAACCACTCAACAACCAGAATACTATATTGACATTGCGTTGGTGCAGTGACAGTTTCCAAATTTCATCTTCAATTTTCTACCAATGTATGCAGTAAAGTGATAGATAGATTCATACAGTAGCATATTAGAAAATATATTATGTGCAAATTGTGAACTACTTTTAAACACATCACTGAAAAATTACATTTTATTTGGGCCTGTTCAACAGAGTCCACATGAGATTTGCAGAGACAAAATGTTCTCTTCTTTTGACTCTGGGTCGTAACCAAGTATATTTCCCAACCTGTGAAACTGTTCCATTAAGTCCTATTGAAAATATGTCCAAAAAATCTGTATGCAAAATCAAAATCAAGCACGTTAGTAACAAGATGAAGGGGGCATACCACTTAACCGCAACATCCCTGGTTCGATGGCAGCTGGGGACCTTTGCGGCATGTCAGAAGCCCTCTCTCTCCCTTCATTTCCTGTCACCATACTGTCTACAAAATAATCTTAAAATATACAGCTATACTAGCAGCTATGCTAACATGGTCACAATGACAATGCTAACATGCTGATGTTTAGCAGGTGATTGGTGGTTGCCATATAACCAGAACTACTCCTCTATGGGAAGCTCTTGACCTGAATGAACTCTAAAGCAGTTCTTTGATCAAACTCCACATAATCACACATCAACATGTTTAATCCCTGTGTTCCTTCCGGTGCTGATCAGTGGCCAACATTAACCAGTATGCAGTGCGAGCAGTAGAGGCATGATGAGCCAAAACTAACGATGCTCTTGTTCGTTTCCTTCCCATCCGTCAACAGAGAAAGTCACACTTCCAGCTCCCGGAGGACCAGCTGAAGGAGGACTGTTTACACAAACTGCAGCACAGCCTCATGAATGAGTCCGCTGTGCTTTAACACAACACTGGCTGCATTGAGCAGAGGTTCAGGGGAGAGCTACAGCCACACTGACATATGCTGTGGATGGAACACACACACACACGCGCATGCGCATAACCACTATACCTGATAGACATTCACAAATATAGCTCACTACCTTTGTTGGACTGATATCTGCCTTCTATAATGTGACACTAAAACCTTCACTGAAACCCAGACTTAGCAACTTCTTATGAGAAGTGAGATGTGACACAGGTTTTACTTTACTCACTGAAATAATCTGTGTGGTCTGATCATGAATGTATTAGGAGAGCTGGATATGGCGCCGCCACTCAGACCTGCTGCTACTTTTTCCTATTGGTTATTGTGGTACTGCAGACGAACATCCACTATGATCCAAAAGAGCATTTTTACTATAGACCACCATTATAAAAGTAATGGTAATGGTGGTAAAACTGTTGACAGGACACCTCAAACTGCAGTCAAAGTCAATTATTACTCTGTCTACTCTGAATTTTTAATCCATGAAGGTTTTACATTTGTAAAACCTTTCAAGAGTCTAGAAAAGTGATTTAAAATTCTGTAACGTTATCCCAAGGAACACTACTGTGCATATTCAGGTTCTGTATGCATACTAGGCTAGAGCTGATATTTCAGCATGTCACATCCATTGGTAATCAGCATTTCATTTTCAGGTTGCTTCTTTGGCTTGTAAACATTATCTGTCACTGTAAACAGTAGTGTTTCTGAATTTTAGTTATTTCTAACTTGGACTAAACCCAAACAGATTTGATAAGGGATTGAAAATGGTTTCAGATTCAATACTGGAATTAGATTCAATAAAATGCTATAGAAACCCAACTCCACTCTCTGACTGATAAAGTTTGCAGTCAGTGCCAGCTTGGATATTGACTGTCATCCTGTTATTTGCGTCTATATTTGTGAACATTCCATTCAGCATTTATTAGAGGGAGTGATAGTTGGATCCTCAATGGGCTTCATTTTAGTAAAAGGCCAATTAAGTAATTTGTTGGTCTATTTATTATGGACTTCCAAAGAAATAATACTGTACTTGTCATATATTCATGAATAATATTCAATAAAAATAATTTGCTGAGCAGTAAAGACAGTGCAGTAAGTGGACTGTCATTTGAAATACACTTGAGTGTTCTAGTAAAGTGAGATCAACAGGGAAATTCCGGGGGTTGGTTGAGGGTGTGGGGCATAAGCATGACTGCCTGCAGGCAGCAGAGTCAGCCCACATTACCACTGATTTATCCAAACTTGACATGAAAATGATCCAGTACAACTGGCGCCGCTGTGGTCTGTCACACACACACACACACACACACACACACACACACACACACAGCAACATGGATGCTGCTCTTTCATGCAGTTCCTCCCTCTGACAGAAAAGCTGATGTCACATGAGAGCTGTCACACACAGCCGACACAGGGCCCCTGACTCCTGTAATCAGTCACTTCATTACTCATCACTCCCATTACCTCACATACCAATGGCAAAGCACTAAAGCATGTGCTATGTGGACAAAACACAAGTACTACAGAGTTTATGTGTGGCTGCCCTGTTGGTCAACTTAATTGTTAAATGATGAGAACATGGATACCGAATCTATCTACTGTATGTGTCCTAATTCTTTGGCTCCAGGGCTTCATGTTTACACTTAAGGCCAGTAGTTCCCAACATGTTTGGCTTATGACCCCTTAAAAAGGTATGGTCAAAGTGTAATCCCCATCATCATCAGTTGCATATCTACCCATTGTGAACTGTTACCAATTCAACCAAAGACATTTTGGTCTTGTTTTGTTTTTAAAAGACCTCAAATGCCCAGGTTGCTATGAATACAATTTGCTGCAATAAGTACCAAATCTTATGCCAGTTACTCTCTGTCAACACCAAATGTGTAACAGAAGAAGCACATTAACAACTTGCAAAAAAAAAAGAAGTCATAAATCTTCCGCAAACACCAGCCGCACTTCAGCTGCATATTCAGATGTATTTTGGCAAATATGCTAATAATAATAATAATAAATACATGTCAGCGATACAATAGAGAAAATTGTTATTTGGTTGAGAAAGCTGTGTTGAAGTATTTACGATGCAAAATGGCTTGTCTAGGGATTGTTTGTTATTTATGAGAGGGAGGAGGGGGTGCAAAACGGGGGAGGTACATCACATAATTTTTTAAGCACTGTGGAGGGACTTGTATTTTTTATTTTGGCTTAGAGGAGGGACTTACAATTTTAAATGGCTGCATTCTGTAGTCATTTTAAAAACATTTTTTCTTTTGAAAATGCATGTTTTACTGCTGTATGGTGACGGGACTCGGAAAATAATTCAGAGGAAATAAACCATTCACACCTGCCTATTCAGCCTGTGTTGGAATGTGAAGAGTTAAATGAAAGAAACCCCTTTTGTCAGCCTATCAGAATTTTGCACCTCCACAGTTGCTGGGAAGAAAATGCTGCTTTCAGCTCTGTGATTGGCGGTCCAGCTATAATTTTCATTCATTCATTCAAATTGACCAATCATAACCATATCTTCCCTCTAAATGGGCGGGTTTTATTGTTGCTACTTTATGACAAGTTCAGCCCACTGTGCTC
Source organism: Thunnus albacares (assembly GCF_914725855.1). Classification (NCBI taxonomy): domain Eukaryota; kingdom Metazoa; phylum Chordata; class Actinopteri; order Scombriformes; family Scombridae; genus Thunnus; species Thunnus albacares. The sequence goes on from NC_058113.1 coordinate 1,180,819, forward strand.
TATGAATGGGTCCACACCATCACCACGCTGGTAAACCTGTGGTGCACCGAGTAGGCAGAGTCTGTACAATATTGGACACAGTTGTTGTTGCCGGCAGATCCGATGCCAAATTTCAGTGGCGAGAGCAGCGTTCACGTCACCACGACTAAATGTGCCACACAAGTCAAGGGAGATTGACAAGACAGTGAACTGATGAATGTCATTCAGGTTTACATAAAATCATATTTTGAACATTACTGTCCATGCTGGCAATTATTTTATCTTTATTTTATATTTGGCTTTTGCCCTGTAGGCTGACATTGTTGTTTGTTTTGTCAGCTGATAGTTACGTGGTTGCTGCTGCTGGCTGACAGATTACACTCCATTTAAATAGTTTTCCTGGCCTTAGCTGTTACGCGTCAAGCAGTGCACCGGTGCACTGAAATGGAGTGAACCAAATCACAAGCTAGCAGGAAAAAAACATATAAACAAGCTGGGAGTAACCATGGCTAGTGAGGATTATCCATGTCTTTTTCAAGGTTAACTTTTAATGAAAAATTGGAGTTAATCGGCAAAGGAAGACCTACACCAGAGATAATTTGGTGCAGAAAACCAAGACTTTCTTCAACTCCAGGAATTTGTTTTCAAGTAACTTTCGTTAATGCGATCATCAAAGGCAAAATTTTTATTCTGGCTGCTGCTGCCACTGTTGTGCATGTTATGGTTTATTTGGGAAAATGGTCATTAATATGCACATGTTGCTAATGTTGACTGTGCGCGCTGCGTTGTGTGTGCGTGTGTGATGTTTAGGCTTATTAATTTTTGTTAGTTTTGTGTGGTAAGAGGGGTGGCTGTCATGCACCCATATTCTGCTGAATGGTTATTTATGGTGGAAGGAGGGGTAATGCATTTTCTCCCAGTCACTCAGGGAGGCTCAAGGATAAATATTTGTAGCTCCTGGGACGGTCAAGTTAAAAAAAAACAAAACTAAACTAAATCATACCCCAGCCACCACCCTCCCTCTGATAAATAACGGACAGTCCCCTGGTGGTTTTAAATCAAGCGTTTATGTGTGCATGTAGAAAGAAAATATGTATGATAGTGGTAGGCAAATCAAGCCAAATCTGGCCCTCACCTGACAATATTTGGCCCCCCGACAAAAGGAATTTTTACAGATTGCATCCAATCGTTTACATGACTCCTCATAAACCTACAGTAGAAAACAATGTAAAGACAAGGTTCATGTAAATTCCTATAAATATGACCTTGTAACACCTTAAACTTACAAGATGTATGACACAGCTACATAACATAATTTGGCTTATCAGAACAGAACAGATTTGTGTCAATAACGGTACATTGTTTCAAACCATAAATGAAGCAGACCTCTGTTTATTGTGTGTAGAAAAGATATGTTAACATAAGATATGCTTGCTAAATGTCATATATTTAGTTAAATAGTTAAGTTCAAGCACTTTTTTCAGTATTTTTGGGGGGAGGGAGGGAAGGGATTAAAGAACATTAAATTTTTTATAGACCAGTGTCTAATAAACCTTATCTAAAGCTTATGTAGCCTAAATGCATGATGTCTTCCAAGAGGTGGTAGGAGACAACGATGGAAGCAAGAGAGGCAGCCATGCAGCCAGAGGAAGTACAGTATTGAGCTGAGCTTCTGCAAGTGAGGATGTCAGAGGGCAACAGTTGGTAAGAGTTGGGCTGGTTAACATGTGAGGAGAATTTACTGAAAATAAACTTTACTTCTTTGCATTTATCATGAATTAACTGTCATGAAACACTGTTTGAACCAACCTCAGTCATGGATTTGTTTTAAATACATACATTTCAATATCCCTTTTACAGTATCACAAAAGTATTCATTCCAGGTGTATATTTATTTAATCATTTGCAAAAATTACCTTTTATGAATTTGGGCCCCTGCCCCTCTAACATCTTCTGCATTCCCACTTACTAATGGGACATCTGCCCTCACATACAACCCTAAAACAGTTTTATAAATGCTATTCTTAAATGAAACAAAATAAATAAAAAAAATATATTAAAAACATATTTGGTGGTTTTCCCCATGCCTGTGCAATGTCGGTCCCAATAAGCAGGGCTGAGAAAAATGTGGTTGAACATAGCTGCTGACCCCTCCCTTTAATGGATTTGTTTAAGTAGAAGCATATCTGTTCTGTCAGATGGACGGCTGGAAAACAGACACTTCTTGACATTGGCTGTAAAATGAACACTAGCAATGTCCATTCAAATCCTATTATTTCTGTACCAAAAGAACATCCCATGTATTCCAATGAGCCTTGTCTGTGGCCTGACTGGACAGCCTGTTGCATAGTAATGTAATAAACAACACAATGCAGTGGTGCCAGATGAGGCTGAGACTTGACCTTTTGCTGTCTGTCATTGTCTTTAACATTTCATCAAAGAAGTGAATGACATGTTGGTTGACATCATGATACTGTCTCCCGCAACAGACTTGACCACAACAACATACACTTATCTGTTCCTTTGTCAGATAGCATAAGCTCCATAAGAATGTCTGCTTTTATCATTTGTTTAATTCTCCCAAATCTTCCTGTGCTATCTAAACTATAGGTATATGTAATTCTGTCTATGAACCTAAAGTATCAGGCATCAAATATTTTCTGAGATGGGCTTTCATAGGACAAAATCCTTCGGTAAGCTTTTGAAGTCTGACCTGCTGCATATCTTTAAGAAACCTTCACATGACATTGACACAGTACGATAATAAATTCCCCAAGTACAGTTTAAATAGTGAGCCGGAAGCAAAGCGAGGCCCATCTGTCAGTGACCAATCTATTTCAAATAATAAAACCCTGAACGTCTTCCTGCCTGAAGGACTTCGCAGTTCATAGGAAACCTGTGTGAGGATCCATCAAATGCAGGCTTCCTTCCTGAGGGGAGAGGGCTGGGAGTGCTGTGCTTGGCTGCTCTCTGCTCCCCTGGCCTGCTAAGTCTATGACTGGTGGCTTTGTCAGCAGAAACCACTGGCTTCATGGACCTCTTCCGCTCTCCAATGACAGAGTTAGCACCACTTTGAATGCTGGACTTCTGGCTAATCTGTCATTACTAGGCTACATGTTTTCCACATGAAATTCAATGTGAAAACAGCATTAAGCTACATTACACATGGGGGGATGATATTGGTGGGAGTGAAACCTATGATTAGCATAGTCAGTCTTAAATAATCTCTAATTGGGGTCATTTCTAGTAAACAGAATCACAGTATATTAAACTATTCATCATACTGCGTATGCCCTGGAAGGACATTAAAGTCTCCTGGGCATCCCCAGTTTGGGAACCACTGCCTTTAGAAGCAATCTTAATCCAAGCAGCAGCTTTCGCTTTATTCACTCCTGAGGGAAAGGAGTCCATTACAGATGTAGAGATGATGTGTTTTTTTTTTTACAGGTTAAAGAAATTGTTTAATATTTTGGGAAAATCTTTTTAAGAGTGAGTTGGTTAGCCTAGATTGGTATAAAGAAGCAGGAGGAGACAGCTAACCTGGCTCTATCCAAAGTTCAAAAATACACCTACCTACACAGAACAGCATGTGTGTGTGTACAGATTTAACAAATGTGATATATGTTCATTAGTGAGCTTTAGAGATGTTGGTAGGCATATCTAAAAGTGGTTTGTGAAGAATAAGAGATACAATGTATCACTGAAAAAAATGAAAATGGATAATTTGATACTTAAGTGCTAATGAGTGATGGGCTGATGAGTCATAGGAGTGCCATAAAAAAGAATAAATCTGTAAAAGAATATGAAAATAAATGTGGAAATATACAGACAAATTACAAAATATAAAAGATAATTATAAGAATTTTCATATATTTTCACATTTATTTGTTCATTTATTTCTGTATATATTTATTTATATATTTTTTCAAAATATATATATTTATTTATTTTGCATATAAATTACTCATTTTTTCTGTACATTTAATTTTTTTTTTTTTGAAAGTTAATCAGGGATCCTTTCTAAGAAATTGAACAAAATACTAATAGCTCCATGGTAAATATCAGTTTTGTGGTGCACTGGGTGTTTGTCATCATATATGCATCTCCCTGTTTGTCAACGGATAAGTACAGACTTAGAGTTAGAGTTTTGATTGGTAACTGAGTCATCTTTGGTAACAGTTCTGCTGTGTAAGTGTAGTAATACAAATGTTTTTTCATTCTGTCATTGACCATCACAAAATATATTGCAAATTAAGTAGCAGACTCATAGCAGAACTGTAGTCAGAGCAGACTCTAGGTCTTGAGAAAGTAGTAAGTGGCTGGTATATATTAAATTTCATTATTAATGTTAGTATCTGTTTTAACTTCTCAGGTCAGCCAGCAACACGAAAGGATGGGCATCCAACACAGCAAACAGGCAGAAAAGAAGTGACAGTTAATATAGAGAAAACAAAGATATGCATGCTATATCTTGGAAACATCCATGAAATTCTTATATATAGCACAATTTATAAGATCGATTGCTTTGTGAATGTGAAAAATGTGTTGGGAACAATGTTTAAGGTAATACATGATTTTGTCATGTAGGCATAGATGACATAAGTTGAAGGATATAGGCAATGTTTCAAATGTCATTAGGCTGCTGGTTTATTTGTACAACACAAAGAGTTAAACATTATAGCAGTCAAATAAATATGTAAAAACAGACTAAAAAAAATAAAGCAGCAATTAAATACTGGTGCTATGGGTTTGAGAATTCTCAGCTGCCCTGCAGATGTCCATTTTGTCCAGAGCAATTGTCTTAACATTACTATTAAAAATTAAATTTCAAATAAAATGTTATATTTGCAGTAGTCATACAATGCAGTAAAATTAAATGAAATGTAGGCAGTAGTGTTCCAAGCAGAACACTAGGGACACACCCTGACCACAGCCCCAGATGGTCTGGACTTAGCCCCAGACCTTGTCAACTCCTAGAAACGCCCCTGGCCCACAGTGCTAACCAGCAGCACAGTTTCAGTGCAGTGACCCTCACCATGCAAAGTTTGTTTTATTTCCCGTTTTGGACAGAAGTGCAAGGGAATTCTGAATTGCTACGACAACAGCATTTGATTCTGTCTTCAGAGATTAAACAAAAGAAACGACCCATGACCACTGAGATGTAAGCTGTTACTTACAAGAGAACCTTACACTGACCAAGAATTTGAGAAAAAGCAAGGAGACACTAAAGCAATAGAAGGCCTCTAGCAGGGATGATCCAAATTCAACTAAATGGGGGCGAACAGAGAGGATTACTATGGTGGGTTCTGTAAGAATATATGGTTGACTATAATGATTTTAAATGAGACCTTTCTCAGCACAAAATAGTGCAAGCTAACAGCTTAGCTTGAATGCAGGTTCTTGAGACTTTAAACTTGGCATGTTGAACTTGGGAGTCCAAGGAAGCAGTACACTCAATTTGAAAATGGCACAATGACAAATGGCACAATGGCACTTGTCATCTTCGCTGTAATGTATATTTACTGTGCAGTAAAACAAAATATATCATATCATCAACACACTGGCTCACTTTTTTCATATATCTATAAATATGAGATATATATACATGACATGGACATATGAATCAATATATATTAATTCATTCTTTTTGCTGTGTGGCAAGATCTGGAGAAGATCTGTTGTACAACATCACTGCCCACGAAAAACACAAACCCTAGCCAAAATAATTGGGCAGTAACAAATATTAGACTTTAACTCTAATACTTGTATATATATGTATATCATAATCAAAATGCTACAGGGACATCAGAACCAAGGGCTGCTGACATAACTGTTCTCCTTAGGATGACTATGAAAAGCTGACTGAAGATATTGTCAAGGTCACACACACAATTCAGCTCCAAAACCATCCTGGATCTAATTGGCGGAGCAAAAACACTTCTGGGCATTTGGACTATACTTTGCTGAATGTGAAATTTCACATTTAGTACTTGGTGTGGATAACGTTTCACAAATCCATGAGAACACATGAAAAGACAAGAAGGGGCTAATGTAACATGACTGAAAACAGTTACACATGACAGTCAGTTTATTGATCACGTTTAGTACAAAAGAGAGTAAAGATATTTGCGTTGTGGGAAAGGATCCAGTGTTTTTGACTCATATAAATGAATCTGCATTTTCAACTTTTAACCTTTTTTTTTCAATCTGTCTCTTGTGAGTACTCTTGGGAGTACTCCTTTAATGTGACTAAGGCCTGAAAAAATCTATCTGCAATGTCTTTGATTAAATGGTGTCATAATATCACAATCTGTATACATTTAATGCTCTGATAAGGACAAACATGCCAGAGGGAAGGCAACAAGTAAATCCATGACATACCTACCACTGCATTTTTTTAAGACTTCATGTAGTTCTGGAGAGGCTCTTCACATTTTTAGATTAATACTGTAACTAATTAATGAAACCAGCAGGTTTGTGGAGCTGGGGTCATGACCTCATGAAAGCTGCAGTTACAAAATCTAAGCAACAGCATTTCAGGACAGCCCCTCCCATCAGCCTCCTGACCTCAGCTGACCACAGATAAACTTCCCAAGTTGTGGATGTGTTACAGGTTGCAGCTGACCAAACTGGTGAGCCGGACTTCACGGTTTCTGAGGAAAAGATGTAATGATTCAGCTGCAGCTGGCCTCAACTTTACAAGGCTACTTTACGCACTGTCAGGGAGTTGGAGGTTGCAACATGAAAGGGTCATTATAGTTTTGGCCAGGGCTGAGCGGGACACCTGCAGTGGGCAAACAACTGACCTCGAAGACAAGAAGAGACAATTTGAGCTAAAACTGTTTAATTTGGAATCCCTTTGTGAGGATTTAGCCAGCTTCAATACTCCACTTCAGCTCTTTTTACTAATACTAGTCCATGAAAGGGTTTTTACCATTCCCAATTTTATTTTCCAAACCACAGTTCTCTTCAATGACCTGAACAGGTGACAGCCATATTATTCGGCTCAAACCATGAACTGAACAAAAACAGATTGAAAGTGTGGGAATACATAAATGAAAACATTCGCTATGAAATAATTACGCTGTGATCCTGAGCTGTTAGGAATTCAGCTGTGACTGCTTTTGCAGATGTACTGGAATGAAGAAATCCACATGTGCACATGTGTCTCCTCAGTGCTGGTAGTGGCTTCTGGCACCGACATCATCATCATTATCATCTCTTTCTCCTCACACACATATGGTGAATTATTGGGTGTTTTGTGAAATAATTTAAATATTTCAGTTACCATAGAGACCTTTATGGCAAAACATGTAGCAATAATAAAATGTAACATTAAGCGGTATATATTTTATGAGGAGATATTCTGTTTTTCCCCCCTCAGAGTAGGCATGGTGCAGTGACTATTTCTGTTTGTGCAAATTTTCCCAAAACTCACTAAAAAGATTTATTACCGGATGCAACTGTTTACTACCTCAGAATCACTTTTACCATTTCAGAATGGAAACAGGGACTAAATATTGGTCTGCAGGGCTGACTATTTGACCTACTTTTGAGTATTTCCCACCTCTGTAAGACATGCACAGGGGAAGAGAAGGTTAGGAGTGAGTGAGTTGAGTTAACTTAAGTGTAAAATCATTTTGTGTGGAAGAGGACAATAATAGCATGAGAAGATAGTAATAATGTACATTACATAAAAACCGAAATACAACAGTAAAGTTGGTGGAACTTGTACAATTCAGTTGTAAGAGAAAGAAAATATTTCTACAGATTTTACATCTCTAGTACAGTCTAGATGAGATGAACACATGAATGAAACTTTGAATGAAACAGGTGAACTTGTGCCATGTGGTAGACATGATAGAAATCTACTTAACTGATATCATTCAGTGTGAATCCTGCCAACAATGCAGTGAGGGTGGTATTTGACAAATAAAATGATTATTATTTTGGTCCAACAACTCATGATTTCTGTTTTATGTCCGGCAGGATGGATATAAATATGAGAGTCATCTGCATAAAAATGAAAATTTACATTTCATCCACAGAGGATGTTTCCAAGTCGGAGCATGTACAATGACAAAAGCAGTGGTCCTAAAACAGAGCTTTGGGTTGCCTCACAGAGAACACAGAGAATCCAGTGTGTGTCATCTGCCAAGCTCATATGAACAACTCCACTGAAATGCAGTCAGTGATGCTAACATCAAACCCAAGACAATATAACAACAAGTTGTGGTCAGTGGTGTCAAATGTGGCATTCAGATCAAGCAAAGTAGAACAGAGGAGAGGCTGAGGTCACAGGTACGCAGCAGGTTATTGAATACCTTGATGAGAGCAGTTTCAGTAGGATGAAATGGCCTAAAACCAGACCAGTCTCCAGAAGACAATTTATGCTAAGCAGTGAGCTGAGTTGCAACTATTCTTTCCAGTGTTTTGGAGAAGAATGAAAGATTGGTCTAAAGTTATTAAATGTATCTATAGAGAGACTTTTGGAGGATTGGTTTGATTATGGCCTCTTTGAAGGCAGAGGAGATGTTAGATGAAGAGAGGCAGCAGGGATAAGAAGGAAAAATCAGCACATGAAACAACAAATTATAAGACACACAATGAAAGAATCCTAAAAAAAAATGATTTTCGTGGTGACAGTGAATCAGATCATTGTCCAGCATATAGAGGTGATTTATGGAAAAGGAAACTGGACAAATTGAGGGAGTGAGGGCGACAAAGCAGAGGAAGAATGATAAAGAGTGGAGAAGATAGGAGCAGACGGCTACAGACACACAGCAGCCAAGAGGAAATGAAGGAAACAGCAAGGACGGGGGGCAGGAGGAGGGGAGGGATGTGTTGGGAACGAGAGAATAAAAGAAAAGTCTGAGAATAAGAGGAGAGACTGAAAGAGAGAGGGGGGGAAGGATCTACAGCGGGGGAATGTGAGCTCCCGCCTGTCTGGTTCCCTGCAGACGCCTCCGCCCAGCCGCTCACCTGCCAATAGCAAATTGAAAACAACTCCACACATAATCCCTGGGAACTAAAAATACCCAGCGCTTTGAGGGCCCATCCACCACGGCCTGTCAGTCTCCACAGGCCCAATTCCCAGCAACAGATAAACACACATATACACAGTACAGACACATGTGTGACAATGCAGACACATGTTCTTTATGCACTGTGTGACTGGGACCATCCAAGCATAGATACAGCACAGTCACATAGAAGCACACATAAGTGTAGAGTGATGCAGATTTACATATATCATGTGCACATATGTGGGAGACAGGCAGTGATGGAGAGCCTTGGCCTCCAGCTTTGCAAAGCCAAAAATACATAAACCTGACTTAAATGAAAGTCACCTACAGGTGCCACTACATCCTTCTACCAAATCATGATTTATATGTTTTAAAAGCTATCTCCAAACTTGTTTTTAATGTAATGTGTCAATCTATTTACATATGAAAATATGTGCAAATTTATGAGTATCATATAACAATGGTGCAAGTAATTTCCTTCATAGTTGGAACATAAATGTACCAAATATGGTCAAAGGATACTAGCCTTTTATGTAGTTGTTGGCTTCAACAAAACCAACTCATTGATTGGTTTTAAGAAAAATGACAAAGACTGATAGTAAAGGCAAACCCAGAATTTTTCTGATAGAGCCACCTGTAGCTTCACACAATGTCTTCACAGCCTGTGTCATGAAAACAACATGTTATCAGAGCAGCAGCAGCTAACTCTAGTTTTGTGGTAAAACAGAAGTAAATAGACTTGTAAAATAGGCTTGTGGTTACACATGTACGCCGTAAGTGAGACGCAAGCTGTTAAGCAGCCTGTGTAAACAGCTGTATTGATTAAAATACAAGCGTATCTGTTCTGTCAGACACAAAACCTTTTGAAAAGCTAATAGCTTTGATTTCCTGGTTATCTAATTTTGTTTATGGTATTTATAAAAACCATTTGCATGTCTAGAAAATTCAACAGTGGTGTGTTTTTCCAGGAACAAGGTCAACAGTTTTCATTGGAACTACTTTCTACCAAAAACATACTCATTTACTTAAGTAGAAAATATTTTATGAAAACATTAGCAGCGAAATAAATAAATGCACTCATACCAAGTAGCCCAGAGTGAAATTACTGATGAATTAAAATGGAATCAGGTTTTCAAAGTTGTGGCTAGACCAGGTGGTGCTACTTTATATAGTATTTTGTAGTTTTTTATAGAATATGCCAAGAAGATGCCAACTGCACAATTTTGTAAAGTACCAAATAAGTGCTACTTTAATATGGATTTGACTATGCCATAATAGCACACTGTAAAATTTGTTGCTCATGTGGGCTGATGGTAAACTTGGCCTCCTTCTGCATGATGAAGGCTGTTAAATACTTGCTGGGATGGGACACTTCCACTGTTGCTGTATGGCAACAAGGTAATCAGAAAGCATGGCAAACACACACACACACACACACACACACACACACACACACACACACACAGAATACTTGTGACTCAACCACATGCATGGTGTGTGCACATGCAAAGTGGCAGCAAGGCAGACAAGTGTTGCCTCATTACACAGTGACTGACACACACCATCGTGACCACAGTTTCAGCAGGCTCTGCTCAACCAGCCTGTTGCATAACCTGATTTTGAGCACCAGCGCAGCCACAAACACTGTCCAAGTTCCCATCCAGCATGTGAGCCACACCACAGCCGAGCCTGTGCACCAAACATCCTCCTCCCCTTCCTCCTGTTAAGACTATCATCTTACACAGGACTTGTGCCGCTGCTGTAAACAATACAGAAAGTGCTGGAGGAGAACTTGTTATTCTTTTAACTCTCTCGCTCAATCGCTCTCTTTCTCTCCCTCTGTTACGCAATGCTACTTGGCCACAGTGGCTGAGCAGTTCAAATGGCAGCAGCGTCCAGGTCTTGCGTAAGTGAACAGAAAGCAGGCTCTCAACAACAACCCTGTGGTGAAGTCCGTCACTCCGGCAAATACCCAGAGGTCTTAAAAGTTTTCAGCTCTCCCTGCAGCTGCCTTCTCTCTCTGATCACTCCATCACAGGAAAGAGGATTTCAGCTGAATTTGCAGGATCCTGATTAAGAATCTGAGACAAAAACAACAATCCCGGGCTGCAGTCATCACAGCTGGCACTTTATAAAAATGAAAAATGATGGTCAGTTACCATGCAGTCTGTTTGCAGCAACCCAGTAACAACACTATGACTGTGAGTTCTATTACTTCTCTGAAAACTACGAGATCCATCATAGTGACAATGACATAAGCTGAAGAAAACACACAGCTAAGAACGGGTTTCAACGCCTGGAGAGCAGAGGACTCTCAGTTCCAGTCTGCTTGGATAAGATGGAATCAGAACACAGTGTGACAGGCAAAAAACAGGCCTGAAGACATTCTGAACAGCGCTTTGCGGATTATCTAATAGTATCTGAAAACCCCTTTCCAACATCATCATCATCACCCGAATTGCAATTTTTGTAACTTTCTGAAACTGACAACACAAGCATTTCCACTTCATAGTGATTGGCCAGGTGCGTGGACATTCAAAAGTTTGAATATCTTTCTTAAGCTCTCAACACATGATTGTCTTTGAAAAGAGACCGTAAAGGTATATGTTGTTATCCCCATTTGTAGATTCACTGCATTTTGCCCTTCTCTATGAGGGTGACCTTTTTGCCCTGTCCTGGAGTGTGGAGGATGATGAGCATACAAAGCTCAGGACTTTTGGAGACTGGGATTACATCCTGTATATTCCACACATTGTTACTGTAGGTTTACACCACTAAAACACTGGGGGTTTCAGTTATTAAATACTGTCAGGTCAATGCACCCTGTTATCAGGGATGGGCAGTATTTCTGTTACTAGTATTTGAAATACAGATTTCAATTACTTATGAGTATTTTGTAATTGGTATTCGACAGGGCTGAAAAAATTCAAATGTAATTTGTAACAAGGTACTTTAGAGTGGAGAAATTTGGTATTTTCAAAATACTCAAAATGCTTTCTCCATGATTCATAAAACACAAAAAAACAACACTAGGGGTACATTTCAACTCTCTTAATTGCATCCATGTTTTCCTCACTTGCGTCTTTTCCTTCAGTCTTAGTCCATCCCCATGAAGATGCATGGAGAGACGCAAGGAAACCATGCAAGGAGAGAGGAAATGAGGAAATATGTTTTTAGAGAAATGAGACATCCTTTCCTCTGAAGCATCACGTGAAGCAACGTCCGTTTCTGATGATGTTTCAGCTGGAGCAGTTGTCAGTCAGCTTTAACAGCTGTATCGACTTCTAATGGAGTTTTTGTCTGCACACGTGCACTGTGCTGACACTAATAAAGGCGCAGCGTTATCACTGCCAGCAGCTGTTTTCTCTCTGCAGCCTGTTACCTGTTTAACAAACTCCTGCACATGAATAAAAACCTGCATTCTGTATTTATACTGTGTACTGTGTCCTGCTCAGAGGCACAGGAACCATTTCTAATGACAAAATATATTTATATCATTTTGCGTCTGTATTTATTGATATTCTGATTGTGAATTGATTATTTAATAACCCAGAATATGATCAGGGTGTCTTTTGAACACTGGCAATTATTTATTAGGTTTAATTTTTCAGGGAAAATTGAAATGATGTAACTCATATCAAACCCGACACTCAAGAATTTTCAGTCTCACATGTGACTGAATGGAAATGACGACAAATGATAAAATAAATGTGTTTCAAAAGTGTTTCTTGCTGGCAGACAGACTCTCCCTGACTTTAACTTTATCAATAATAAAAGTTAATGGAGGAGATCAGATCATCTTTCTAATAAATGAAGAAAGTTTTTTTGGTCCTTAAGTTGACCAGACCAACAATTAACAAATGTTTAACTAGATGATGAATCAGAAAACAAATAAAATATAAAACTTGGGAGTGATACACTTGAGTTTGATCTGTCATCTGTCTTCACTCAGTGATGTTGTGATGTATCAAATCAGTCCGATCAGCTGCAGTTTCCAATCAATAACTGATATTCAATGAGACTTCCTTGAAGGCTGCCTCTGGTATATCTTCACTCATGGCTCCTCAGAGATCCTCCTCGCTCCTCGATCCCCAGAGCAGGAATAAGAGACTTGACACAGCCTTCAAGATGGCAGACCGGAATAACTTCTGTTTCAAGCGAGGATCGAGGAGCGAGGAAAGATCAAATAACAGACGTGTACCCTGATGTACCCTAGGTCAAAACCTTGTGAGGGCTTTTAATTTGAAACTAGATCTTTTAATTTGAAACAGATACAGGAACCAACCAATGGTGTGACTTCATCACTCAGTCAAGTGGCGTTTGGCCGACCAATGGTGTAACTTAGTGGTGTAACAGAGGGTAGTTGATCTGTGATCCGTAGAGACCACTCCACGCAGTTCAGCACAGCAATGAATGACCACAGATTAATTGCAAAATTGATTTGCTCATTGCAGACAAAGTAAACAAACTACTGTAGCTACAAATCATGTGAGTGTTGCTAATAGGGCTTTTGAAGAGCAGCAACCAGCTGCTAACTAGCTGAGAACGGCATCTAACAGTCCGAAGTGAATAGGCATGTTTATGCGCACTTTAATTTCCTGCAACTGAGCAACTAATTAACTATATTGCTGCTCACTGATGTTAGCTGTGCATTTTTCCCCAGTGAATGTTTGCTCGTTCATGTTGGCTCGTTCAACAAACTAGACTGCAGGACAAAACGTGTTCATGTTTGTATGTTATTATCAAGTTTTTATGTGGACACAAGCTATTTTTTCATTCACTACCATGTTTAGGCGTAACGGAGGAATGGATCATGCCTCATATTGAGTACTTAATATTTTGTATATTTTAAGATTTATTTAAATATTGGACATCTTGAAAGTTGCAAAAGTGTTACACGATAAATGGAAAGCAACTGGTCTCCCTTTTTTTTTTTTTTTTTTTTTTTGCTGATCCTTGACTCCATGAAACCATGAGTTTTGTGATCCATTGCATCCCTAGTGCAACTTCATCACTCAGTCACTCACTCACTCAGTTACAGACTTTCACGTTTAAAGGGCTGGCCCCGCTGTTGCAGTCCAGCCAAAAAAAAAAAGTAGTAGTAGTAGTAATAAGTACATCTTAAAGTGAAGAATAGTACATTTAGACACACTCACACACCATGAAGATCCCTGGAACTCTGACAGCTACATCAAATTTCAAAACTCACCTGAAGAGACTGCAACCTGAGAGTCTTAATGATTTTGAAAGGCACAAGACAGAGTTTACATCTAGCGGTAAGAAGATACAGACCCCTTATAGGCAGACACAGACCTGCCTTTTTGAACACACAGTAACATGGGTAAACTAGATTCTCTCATTACTTCATATGTAGTGAAGAGAATGCATCCTTTGTCTACAGTTGAACAAACTGATTTTGTTGAACTGATTCATGGATTAAGCCCCAATACAACAGTGATTTCCAGATTGACACAAAAAAATAGAAGAAGTGCAATGTGTTTGCACCACTGCTGACATCTGGTCTACTAGTAAGACTAGCTTCATGAGTGTAACAGCACACTGGATCAAACCAGATTCAACAGAATGTGAATCAGTCGCTCTTGAATGGGCGGTTGACCAGAAAGGTGCGATATAAGTGCAGTCCATTTAAGTTGATTGGCTACAGGGTCAGATCTCCTGCTACTATGGTGAATTCATTCCCACTCTTTTTGCTATGCAAGCCAAACTCCAGGACCTACAAGCCTCAAACCTAAGGTACACTTCTCCCTTTTTACAAGCCATCTTGGGGGGCTTTGAGAAAAGGTTCTGTGGTTATCTGGAGCTGAAGATAGTTGTGAATGAAGCCATCTTGGCAACAGCAACTACCACCACAATTGTCAGGAGAAAAAAGGCAAATTCACCAGCTCATACTCCACTCAGCTGAAGAGCTTGACCTGGTGGCAGAGAGAAGACTTCAGCCTCAGCTGAAGAAACCAATGTCTGGGAAAGACCAGAGGCCTGTACTATGAAGCAAGTTCACCATACCCAGGATATCTTTCTGTTAGCTGGCTTCACTGAGCCTAAAATTGGCTATCCAGATAACCAGTTCTATGAAGCTGGCTAACAACCTGTTCAGTCAACTCCGGGTTTTCCTATCCAGCTACAAGCATGTTCATGTGAAAGAGGCAGGGTTGTTAATTACAGAACCATGAATGAAGTACTTCATATGATATGAGATGAAAGACACCAAGTACCTGTGGAAAAAATCTGTTTTAGGGACAGCAAAAAGTCATACTCAATGAAGTGAAATGTAAACAAGCCTGTAATCATACATATAAGAATGATGTAAAAATGCTAAAAATAATTTCCACATATTAAAGTAGGCTAATAAAGCTTAAAATACATGTAGGTATTATTATATATGACTTAGCATGTAGATATTATTATATAAGACTTAGCTATAGAGTGAGTATTCTTTGCTATTTAGTTGGATGATGAAGAAACCATTCAGAATATGTCACATAAAAAACTTAAAAGTAATGCCAGATTGTTTCTGCTACCAAAGCAATGAGTGGAAAAGTAGTTAATGACTGATGAGGTCTATCTGACCAAAATGTTGCATTTATAATCATGGAAGCCAATTACCAGTGTGTGGATTATTATTTTTTTATTTATAACAATACAATGCAAATATATATTTCTCCTTTGATGTTCCATTCAACAGATTAAGGTAACGGGCAAATTAGGCTTCATAGCTTACAAACAATAAATGGCAACATGATAAAACAAAAATGAATGAATAATCAATTAACTAAAAATAACTTTTACACACAATGTAAAAGGCTAAATCATCTTCATTTGAACACATGATTATATGTGTTCCTCAAACACACTTTGGGCAGATATTCAGCACCTTGACTGTGCATTTTCCACAGACAGTTTTCCTGCACTTCAGGCACTTGGCAAAGGTTTTTTGCCAGTCATTTTCCTCTGCTCTTTTTATCATTTAATTATGACTTGACGTAGATGTCAGATAACACACTCCAACGAATGCTGTTGCCTAGCAACTAAAACAGCATGTAAATGAATATATTTCATACACAGGTAAATTTTACGCAGCAGCAGTTATAGGTATAAATGTCTGTGTTTTTGATACTAATGCAGTGTCCATTCAAAACATGAAAGAAACAAACATTCTTAAGTTCTCTTTTGGAACCTCCAGGTGGTCTGTCACTTCCTTTTACTTTCCATAAAGATCTGGTTAATTGAGCTACAAAGATGGTCCTCCTGACACATCCTCTCTAAAGCCCTGTTAGTGATCACTGGGTTCTTGATCATTTCCCTGTCTAATGACCTTCAGGACACTGAGTTTGGTCAGCTTTCAAACTTGGTCTATTTCAGTGATGGAGCCCTATGGCTCCTGGGGACTTTGAAATAATAATAATAATAATTTTAATACAAATTTCCTCAAGACAATGATATTCTACAGACAATTCTTTTTTTACATATAACAAATTCTTACTTAGATAGGTGTGTGCCTTTCTAAATCATGACGTTTGTCATTTGAATTTGCCACAGGTGGACTAATATCAAGTTCTAGAGACAATGGAAGGATGATTAACGGATGGGCTACAACAGCAGAAAACCATGGCGGGTTGCACTCCTGTCAACCAAGAACAGAAATCTGAGACTGCAGCGGGCTCAGGCTCACCAAAACTGGAGAGCTGAAGACTAGAAAAATGTCACCTGGTCTGATAATTCTCTATTTCTGCTGAGACATGCAGATGGTAGGTTCATAATTTGGCGTCATTAGCATGAATCCATGAACCCAACCTGCCTCATGTCAACAGTCCAGGCTGGTGGTGGAAATGTAATGGTGTGGGGAATGTGTTCTTGGCACACTTTGGACCCCTTAATACCAATCAATCATGGTTTGAATGCCACAGCCTATCTGAGTATTGTTGCTGAACATGTGCATCCTTTCATGGCCACAATTTACCATCTTCTAATGGCTGCTTCCAGCATAATAATGCACCATGTCACAAAGCAGAAGTCTCAAACTGGTTTAATGAACATGAAAATGAGTTTAGTGTACTTCAGTGGTAGTCAACAGCTTTGGGATGTGGTAGAACAGGAGATTCGCAGCATGAATATGCAGCTGACAGATCTGCAAAAAAGATGTGATGCAATCAAGTCAACATGGACCAGAATCTCAAAGGAATGTTTCCGAGATCTTGTGGAATCCATGCCATGAAGAACTGAGGCTCTTTTGAGAGTAAAGGGAGGCCCTACTCAGTATCAGTATGGCGTTCCTAATAAAGTGCTTGGTGAGTATATATTGCTGTCTTTTCTGATACTACAGGTAGTAGTTGATAAATCAGACACAGTATTCTGAAATTCACACAGGGGCTTTAAGTGTTAAATCAAGCATCAACAGAGTGACCAAAATAATATTCTTTCATCATCAGAAATACTGTCAATGTTCAGTCACTCTTAAGCTAGTAAGATGCTGAAAGGTTCCTTCATGTTTTCATCTTAATAATTCACTTTTCACTGGTCTTAATAAAGTCTTTGACAGGCTTCTACTTAAACTGAATCTTGCTGCTAGACTGACGAAAAACTCCTTGTATACTGTACATAAAACTCTAAAGGGTTCAAAACCAGCAGACTCCCTGTTGCTTTATGTGCAACATTTGCTCAGATCCTGACACCATTCCAAGGTATCAGTGAGTAATTCAGTAAGAACTATTGCATTTCAGCAGAATCATATTGTTGTCCAAATGAATGATTAAGAGCAAGCAGTTTTACTGTTAAAACACAATGAGTTGGTAAAGTATTTGTTTCACACAAAGAGTTTGGTTTGGTAATGTGGAAAAGTGGCATCTGGTTTATTCCTTAGTTTGATTACATGGTGTATGGTATATAACAGTGTGGATACACCAATAGAAATGATGGACAAAACTAAGAAAATAAAACCAAAGTTGTAATAAAGTGGAATTTTCCTTTCAAGACAAATTTGTATCTTGGTGTTTCTGTCAGGTCTGGACCTCCTTCCAGGGTTGAAACGTGCCTGATCTCTGTGTGTGTTTGTGTTCATGTGTTTGGCTGTTTTTACAAGCCTCCCTTCACAAACCAACAGCCGCCACAAGACTGGGTTTATTTAGAGAAGTGAAGGGGAGATAGGCCAGAGGTTTCACTAAGACTAACTAAACACGATCCATCACACGTAGGCTCAGCAACATGCACACTGGGCTCTCCACATCACAACACACAAACACAAGACTTAGCAATGCAAACTAACAAAGAGCCACGTGCCCATACCTACATTTTCACTTCAAGACATGAACACACACCCTTAATTTTTCTCTGATTCCACATAGTCTTTTACAAATACACAGCACAGAGCAGGGCCCTCTAGTCTCTCTGAGAGGGCCTCTATATCACAGTCTCATTTTGTGAAAAATCAAGCAAAGGAGTTTAGCCACATTTTTTTTGGTGCCCTTGCTATCACAACTAAAAGAATCCACAAGGTGCCATTAAAACTAACCATTCATATTTAACCTCTAAAACCTCTTTCACACATAGTTCCCGGTAAATTACTGGGATAACCTGTCAGACACTGCTAGTGATTTTTACTATCACACATGCAGTTACATTCAGGAACATTCCATCTTGCACCTTTTCAGAAATGGCATGGCAATGCCGGTATAGATTGGCAAGAGACAGTCCAGCAGATGGCGGTAATGCAACACTTGTGGATGCCAACCGCCATAAAACTCAACAGAAGAAGAGGGCGAACCTCTCATAACTCAGATCAAACTTTCAAACTAGGCAGTCCTGATGAAATATGAATCAAGATTATGTTACTGCATTGCCTATTTCAAATTTTTTTCGGAAATATATTTTAGTGTACTGTTTAGCCATAATATGAGAAATTTGTGACACGGCCACCATGTTGACACCAGACGAGCTAAAACCAAGTACTGCCCAACTCGCAGTACGTCACCCACATGTCGAGTCTTGTGATTGGTTTGTTCGCTCCACGTGAAAGCGTCTTTCGTCAGATGGACATAACCCTTTACGTGCATGTCCCTGCAATGTTACTGCTTTCATTCACAACACAGACGTATCGGCATTTTTCCTGACATGTTACTAGGTCATGAGGTGAGAAATTCGTGGTATAGATTTCCCTGAATATCGATCCCTGCTTCCATTCACACATGACCCCATGCAGGAAATGTTCAGGAACATTTCAGGGATAGACTGTATGTGTGAAAGGGGCTTAAGAGATATGGTTCTTTTATCCATTTATATAAAAATGATTTTCACCAGCTGGAAGTCCTAACGGAAGCAAAAAATGGCAGTGGCTGCTACAAATGAAGAAAGAGGGGTTATTGCTGCTGGCTTGTTCATAACACTTTTTTCATATTTACGAATGGGAGACCAACATCAGCACTGCAACATATGACTGCAACACCTGAAGACATTTTCCTTCAATAATTATCAAAGATACCAGTAGATGTCACAGGAAAAGTCAAGGAAAAGGCTGTTTTGTTGGAACTGCTTTCTATTAGTGCAGAAAAGAGTTTTACATGGCTCTGAGAAGACTATTCTGGGTTACAATACCAGGATGAGAATAAATGATAGTTTTGGCTTTCATGATGGTCACTTTGTCACATCGTGATCGTAGTGTCATTAATTCTTGCTGTGACTTGGCTTGGATCATATATGTAATTGGAAAGAGGTTCCTCGGACCAACTGTACTTCACTGTTCCACCTGACAACACCAACATCATTCCTCTTTCTTCTCCTCTCTGTGCTTCTACTGGTCAACATCTCAGAAGTTGTCAAATTTGATGATGGCCAGGTGGCCTTGGGGTTAAGGTGCTGACCATAAATCACAATGTCCCACATTTGACAATGTAGACAATGTGATTTGGTTTAAAGCTGTAAAAAGCTTTTAGGTGGACCATTACTGACCTTGCTTTTTTTCAAGTCTGTCTGTCTTATAATACAATACTGACATGCCATTGTGGAAATGGGTCCTCTGGTTATCTGTAGCAATTCCTACTCTCCATAGTGACCCTGAAGCTATTCTCTGAACGTGACCTTGGCCAGGGACAACCGATGAGAATTAGCCTTCTAGGCTAACTCTGGCTCATTTAGAGTTGATTTCTGAGCATTGCCACTGTCAAATAGATGAATAAAATAAAAAAAATAAATTATATACCATTTAGTTACAGTATCAGAATCCCTATTGGAAGAGAAAAAGTCACATCACTGCATTGCTGTTAATACTTCAGTCCAGTGGTCTCAATTTGCCACCACAGACACATGCCATTAAGGGACTGTTCGTTATTTATCAGAGGGAGAGGGGGGACTGGGGTGTGACTTCATTTTTTATGGGGTTTTTTTATATCTTGACCCTCCCAGGAGCTACAAATATTTTTCCTTGAGCCTCCCTGAGTGACTGGGGGAAAATGCATGACCCTCCCTCCACCAGAAATAACCATATTTTAATATATTCACACCAAAGGTAGGTAGTATTGGAGAAAATAAAAGGCAAAGGCTGACCTTTTCCAACCATTACATTTAATAACGAGTCATGACTTTTAAACCAAACTTACTGTGTCCTCTCCTTTAATACTGCAAAAGTTAGCTGTCACAATTCCAGCTCTGAAATAATAAGACTAACTTAGTCCAGCCAATGTAATGGGCAAACAGCACGGAAGGATTGAGAGTTATCACCAAAACAAACAGCTGATTTCAAAATGCAAATCCTCTGTAAAAATAATCATATCATCACACAAGCTGTGTGTTCACTTCAGCAGAATATGGGTGCATGACAGCCACCCCTCCTACCACACAAAACTAACAAAATTTAATACGCCTACACATCACACACACACAACACAGCGTGCACAGTCAACATTAGCAACATGTGCATATTAATACAGTGGCAGCAGCAGCCAGAATAATAGATTTAAAAAAATTTGCCTTTGATGATCGCATTAACAAAAGTTACTTGAAAACAAAATCCTGGAGTTGAAGAAAGTCTTGGTTTTCTGCACCAAATTATCTCTGGTGTAGGTCTTCCTTTGCCGATTAACTCCAATTTTTCATTAAAAGTTAACCTTGAAAAAGACATGGATAATCCTCACTAGCCATGGTTACTCCCAGCTTGTTTATATGTTTTTCTCCGCTAGTTTGTGATTGTGTCCGCTCCATTTCAGTGCACTGGTGCACTGCGTCATCTAATGGCAAAGGCCAGGAAAACTGTTTAAACTATGTTTAAATGGAGTGTAATCTGTCAACCAGCAGCAGCAACCACGTAACTATCAGCTGACAAAACAAACAACAATGTCAGCCTACAGGATGAAAGCCATGGTAGCTTTCCTAGCTGACAAATAATTGCCAGCATGGACAGTAATGTTCGAAATATGATTTTATGTAAGCCTGAATGACATTCATCAGTTCTCTGTCTTGTCAATCTCCATTGACTTGTGTTAGTGTGGCACATGTAGTCGTGATGATGTGAACGCTGCTCTCACCGCTGAAATTTGGCATCGGATCTGCTGGCTACGCTAACTGTCCAATGGTGTACAGACACTACCTATTTGGTGCACCACAGGTTTACCAGCGTGGTGATGGTGTGGACCCATTCACAGAGCACAGTGGGCTGAACTTGTCATAAAGTAGCAACAATAAAACCCGCCCATTTAGAGGGAAGATATGGTTATGATTGGTCAATTTTACTGTCATTCGAATGACTGGGCCCTCTGTAAAATTATAGCTGGACCACCAATCACAGAGCTGAAAGCAGCATTTTCTTCCCAGCAACTGTGGAGGTGCAAAATTCTGATAGGCTGACAAAAGGGGTTTCTTTCATTTAACTCTTCACATTCCAACACAAACTGAATAGGCAGGTGTGAATGGTTTATTTCCTCTGAATTATTTTCCGAGTCCCGTCACCATACAGCAGTAAAACATGCATTTTTAAAAGAAAAAACGTATTTGAAAATACAAAATGCGGCTATTTAAAGTTGTATGTCCCTCTAAGCCAAAATAAAAAACACAAGTCCCTCCCCAGTGCTCTCATAAATAACAAGCAGTCCCTAACTCTCCATATAAATTGGACTAGCCCTCTCAGTCTTTCTTCTTCCTATTAAAAAAGTGACACATCCTTCCTGTAGACTCTTTGAAGGCCTGATTAGAGGCTGATCTGAAACCTGTGCCAAACAACACTTTCTGTCTTGCACCCCTTCGGCAATTTACACACCACAGGAATGTTTCTTCATACTGCTAATACCTGACCAGACAACAAGTCACTCTGCTGTAGTTTATCAAATTAGCAGCTTTCAAATGTTCAATTCAGAGCCATCAGTTCCTTTCTCTTCCTTTGCCTCAGCTTAGTGCTCAGACTGATTTCTTAGGGTGTTCATGCTGCAGACTGAACTGTTAGTAACCACTCCCATAATGTTTTAAAGTGAGTTAGCCAACACACACACACACACACAAAAAACAGGTTCAAAGTGTGTAATGTGGTGAATTGTTACCTGATGGGGAGCTAATTACTGCCTTTGAATTCAGCTCACTAAATAAAAGCAGAGAGAAACATGTGGTCCACATTTGCTTTGTAAATAGCAGCAAATCTTTGGCTCACTGTGTTCACTCCATGTAACAAACATGCTTTCTTTAAATTCTGTTTGAAATGTTTGCCAGGCTTATTAGTGTTTTGACAGGAGATTTACAGCAGTGGGCACTATGTGTCAGATGCACTGATGCTGGACTGTGTGTGTGTGTGTGTGTGTGTGTGTGTGTAAAAGGCAGAATGGGCTTGTGGCCTGCTGGGTGTGTGTGTGTGTGTGTGTGTGTGTGTGTGTGTGTGTGTGTGTGTGTGTGTGTGTTTCCAGGGCATTTCCAAAGCAAACAGCAGAATAAATCAGATGCCACATATCATTAAAGACAAACACTGGCTGTGAAAGAGCAGGTTTAATCAGTGGCTGAGCGAAACAGTCGGAGTCTGTTCAGCCATGCTTAGCAGCTTGTCTGCCTTTAAGGACAGATCTGCTTTATCAGGATCTCTCATAGTGTTACACTGCTGACCTCAGCAACAACATCAATCTGCTATTTTGACATCTTCTGCAAACGTCATGAGCAGCATCAATCTTTCAGTGTGTGTGATAAAGCAAGTGTCAACTGGAGTATGAAGGACGCTCCCAACACATGCTGTATGAACTCTGTGGAGTTGGTAGTCTGGAGGTTAGAGAAGCAGGCCTGTGACAGAAAGTCACTGGTTTGAAACCCCAGAACTAGAGCTGAGAAAATAGAAATCATACAGTATGTCCTAGGAATTCTGGTCATATATATCTAATGCTGTCTGGAATACAGCCATGTTTAACATATTAAAGAGAATGTTCATATTGAATGTATCTATAAAATGCTAATTACCTACATTGTTCTGTTGGTCAGTGCCCTGTATACTCACAATTAGCAGCATACAAAGCTCCAGCAAATATGAAAAATAGACAAATGGCCTGACATGACCATGTGTGAATTATGTATTGCAGTTTAACACAAAAGAAGAAAAACAGAGAAGACAGATAACTGCTACATAATTAAGAGAGATTTGTGTGCATGAATTTTGTTGACAACTTTGTTGTCCTATTTGTCTATCAGTTGTTGCTTTCAGGTCATGTCTGTGATGTGGATTTAAACCTTGCTGTGTGAAGTGTGAACCTTGAGCTCAGCTGCAAGTCATAGAAACCATGCAGCAAACAACACCCATGATAGTGCTTCAGTGAGGCTCTGCATCTTGGCTTTCTCTCTAGTAAACCTACACAAAGCCATTCTGCTGCTAGAAAGGCTCTTACGGGGTGTTCAGACCAACAACAGCTAGATTTATTTTTTTGTTTTATCTCAATTTAATCTCATTGAGCTAATGATCTCTTTTTTTTTCAAGAGAGACCTGAGAACAAGAGACATTCATAAGACAAGAACACAATCAGAATTCAGAACAACACAACTACACAGTCAATAAGCACTTCATAAAAACATGAGTCATAAAAAAACAGGTAATAAAGCTTCAAAATCTCCAAGAGGAGTGAAAGACTCCAGTTTGAAGGCAGTTTGCAGTTCATTCCATTTTAAAAGTGCTGCATACCTGAAACCAGATCTGCCAACATTAGTATGAACATATGAGATATCTAAGGTTAAGTAGTTACTGGATGGTGTTTCTGTGGTCACTGGATTTAAATGAGAGAAGAGATGTGAGGTGCTTTGGAAGCTTCAACAGTAGAGCTTTATAGATGAATATTATGAGATGATTATCTCTACTTGTCTGTAAGTAGAGTCTGTAAGCTTACTGTAACTTTGTAACATGTTACAGTAATATAATTACTTTTTTCAGTAACAGGTAGTGTAAGGGATTACAATTTGAAATTCAGCAATTACATCACAGTTACTAATCCTAGTAATGCTTTGTTACTTTTACACTTGTGGGTCAGCATGCTCACTGTCTTACTGGGAGGGTTGATATCAGTGTGGTCTCTGTGATCAGCTGACAGACTGCGGAGGAGGAGGAGAAATATAACTCACAGTAATTCCAAAGTTGTCTTATTAACATATTGTGTGTTCTTAGCTGGCTTGCTAACGTTAGTCAAGGGTACGCCTATATTCAGGAGTCACCTGACGCTAGTTTAATTTAGAGTTGGAATCCTGTGAATCGTGAATTGTGCATTCATTGAGACACGCAAACGCTAGCTGTTGGATGGTCAGTAAATCTTTCCAAACTGTTTTCTGCCTACTTGATAAACCACAAACGTCTCATTTTCTGCTTCTACATGTGTTAAGTACAAAAGATGCAGTGTGTGGCTGTGGAGAATTCTGAGTTGTTTAAAGGCTTTGACAGAGCTGACGGCTGAGTGATGAAAGTAAAGTAATGAGTAATGTAACGTTACTTTTGCTGCTGAGTAGTAAGTCATGTAATTACTTTTACAATGAGTAATGTGTAATCAGTAATCAATTTTCAAATAACTTGCCCAACACTGCTTGTGATACAGAGATCTAAGATGAGTTTGAAATTTGTATTTGGTGATAAAGCGTAATGCATAGCGGTGCAACAGATTACAAAACTCATGGTTTGGATCGTATCACGGCTTTGAGTCACGGATCCACCGGGGGAAAAGTGCACTTCTAACATCAGTTAGCAGCTACGTAGCTAATTAGCTGCTCAGCTGCAGCACATTAAACAGCATGTAAACATAACTGCAAATGTCGCTGCAGACCCGTTAAATGCTGGTTTGGTCGTTGCTCTTCAAAATCCTTGTTAATGACACACTGTCTGTCCATGACTTGTACTTATAGCAGTTTGTTTACGTTGTCTTAAATGACACATTCAATTTTGCAATTAATCCACGGCTCACGTGCGTGCCGAACCGTGGGGACACTAGTGATGCAGCGTTTAGTGAGTGATGATGTGGCAGCATGACAGTACAAATGATCTCCATAAACAAGGACAGATATTGAGGTTGACTGCACAATAGTTTTACAATTCAAAAAAGACAGACAGCCTTTAATTCTATACAAGAAGCCTAGTTTAATTTTTAATTTTTGCATCAAATGTTGAATATGAATAATATATTATAGTTATGGTTATATCTCTATTCTATTTTCATTTATTCTATTTATTTGATCTACATCTATGTTTATCTATCTTTATTCTATCTTTCTAATTATTCTACTATTTATATCTGTTTTTATATTTGAGTTTGTCTATTTAGTTATTGTATATAACTTAGCCTTTAATTGTATTTGTTTCTGTATTTTGATCTATGTCAAGTGGCTGCTGTAACTAACTAACTGTAACTAACTATCTAATCTTAAATGATAGTCTGCTGTAAAGCCAAATTCCTAAGTATTTGTATGACTCAGCAAGAGTAATGTGGGTTGTATGTGTTGTTGCACGGAGCTGTAGCAACAACACATACCCCCCCCCCCCCCCCCCCCCCCCCCCCGGTTGCAGTGACTGAGGCAGCAGTGCTGATGCCTGTATGATTAAAGTAATACTCCACACAAACTACATCTTTTGATGATCAAACACTTGACCCATGGTGACTTGAGTGGTGGTTTTATAAAGTTTTGTGTTTTATCCTTTACAGCCAACAGAGACTGGCTGCAGCGGGTTCCAGTAGTTTTTGTGGTAAAAAGAAATGCTCAGAATGAAACCACCTTGGCAGCTTAGTGTAGTCCTGCTGTTCATTTGTACGCTCAGCTACTGTTTCACCAAAATATTTTCATATAAACACACTCCGACTCATCTGGAGTGTGGTGACAGGTACCTACTTGTCACCAGATGCTGCAGTCAAACTCATTACATGGTAGTAAATGATTGTCTGAATGTGAGCTCAGTTGTCTTTCCTATTATAAATTAAATACACACATGCCAGGCTAGACAAACTCATAATTGCATCTTTTTGTAATCTCTATCTGAACAGAAAACTAAGTTCTAGTGTAGACATCCAGTAGGAGCAGATCCAGCACACAGTGGGGTCAGTGTGTTGGAAGGCTGCTGTGGGGGGATGGGGGGGGGGGGGGGGGGGGGGGGGGGGGGGGGGGGGGGGGGGGGGGGCTCTGGAACTCTAAAGTACTCCAGAGACATACAGTAAGCTGGAGGGCACACAGGCATTCTGTCCACTCAGCTCTATTACGGACACACAACTAGCCCAGACTGTTAGATTGTTAGATTGAGTCTTTTATAGGTGATGCAGACAGAACTATGACATTCATACATCCATATACATATACACAACAGCAATTGAGCTGATACACTCCTGAAGAATATTCAAGTCTTCATGAAATTATAATTACTGATGAGTTGTGAAACATCTAACTGATCAGACAGAGGCTTGATCACAAAGCTCAGCTGTGTATATTAATACCAGAGAGCAAGAGATCAAATGGGGACAAGAGTATTATACCATTCTTACTGCTTTTGGTCCAAGAGTTCCTGTAAAAACACCACTTTCAAGGCCTGTTTTTTTGACATTTTAAACAGAAGTTGGAAAGTTTGACTTGCAACAAAATACGATGTCCAAAGTGTCCAAATTGTTAAAATATGCATGTGTTCAAACAGTGACATTGCTCTCTTTGAGAGAGTAAAATGAGAGGATTGAAATGAAAACTGGAAACAGTTGGAAGCAACTCGGCTCAGGCTGGTTTGTAAGTACAAACTGCCTAATGCTTTTTACAAAAAGCAATATCCCTTTAAAGGGGACATATTGTAGAAAGGGATATTTCCATTTCTTTTTGGATTATAAAGCAGGTCTAGGTGCTATATAAATACTGTGAAACTATCAAAACACTCAGTCCATGGAGAAATGCATTCAGCCCATATTCAGAAACTGTGCCTTTAATTGAGCCGTTTGGACTTCTGTAAGGTTGTGATGTCACAACTATATGCTCAGTGTTTCCCCTACCATTGCTTTGGACGCCCACCCTGCCCTCCTGAAAGAAACAAAATATGTTTATTTGTGTTATTTACCTAATTTGCAATCGTGTGTGCATGTGCAATCGTTTCATTTCAGCTCAGTGTGAGAGTCTCTACTGTGTTGTCACACAGTGCTGTCATTTATGGTCATGCTAGTTTCTCTACTCTGCTCTCTTAGCTCCTCGACACACACACGGAGCAGAGCAGAGGAGAGACAGACAGTGGAGGAAATGCTACACAGTTGTTGGATGTCAGGAAGCAAATTTGTTGTTGCACAGGTTGGATAACATTATCCTCAGCGGTGGCCATCGCAATTTACCCGTGAGTTTTGCCCAGAGCCCTGGTTTTTCCTAGCTAGAGTAGACTACAATCTGTTACTTGTGGTTGGCCTGGACATGCGTCATTCAGAAAACAGTCAGCCAATTAGAAGAGAGAGGCATTGAGCAGACCCAAAACAGCCCAAGCTGAGTGAAACAGAGGGCTTGCATCCATGGTTTTACAAGTGTAACTTGGTGCTTTTTGACCATAAAAACATGCAGATGTTGGTAAATAGACCCCAACATGAAAATGGGAAAGATGCATAATATGACCTCTTTAATTTGAACAGCACTCATTGGCCACAGCATGGAGAGTTCCTCAACGTGATGCCTGTAGCACACGACAAATGCATCCTGCAGACAGAAGAAGTAGTCAAGGTATTCTAGACCTTGTGTTGTGTTCTGCTCAAATTTGACCAATTTAAAATATCCCACTGTCAAATACATTTTTTTTTTATTTGATTGCTTTAAGGCTTCAAATGTCATCCTTAAGTTGACCTGCAGGTGCAATGCCTCACACACACATAAAGACACACACACACACACACACACACACACAAACATACAAACACACACGGAGTAAAGGTAAAGTTGTCATTTGAACCATGGGAACCACACAGGTAGTTATGAGAACTAGCAGTGTGGTTTTGAACACCAAAGCATTAGACTCTCCATTCTCACAGACGTGTCAGAAACAGAAGACAACACAGAACATGATGCAGATTAATGAAGAAGAAGTGTCAAATGTTGAGAGAGAGGAATCAAAGAAAGGAGATGTGCTCTGGACTTCATAAATATAAAGAACAATAAAAAGATATAAATTCAGAATCCACGGTCAGTTGAAAGAATAATGCTGGACATGACTAACTTGGAGGGCAGATGTGTGTACAGTGACAGGTGGAGCGAGCCTGACACAACAGACTTGCAGGCATCTGTAGATCTGTTCATTTTATGAACATGTTATTCTTGTTCTTGTGAAAATGTGTTCTTTGTGAACAAAAAGGTTTTGACTGTAAACACAACAGATGTTATTCTGTCACTGAACTGAAATATTGAGAATAATTTCAAAGGAATAAACCTAATAAACTTTGATAAACAAACCTCTTTAAGAAAAAAAATCTTCAAAAAATTTTGCTCTGATCTTAACTTAAGTCAAATTACTAAATAAAATGGTTCTTTCACTCACAGGTGAACAGTGCAGTTTCAGGGAAAAGATCATTTAAAAAATGTAGAACTTGTAGTCAAGAATGGGAATGAAGCAAAACATCCATTTTTGGACAAAAACACAAGTAGTGAAAGTGTGAAACAAGCACAGCATGAAGGCTAGATGTGCCAGTCTGGGAAATGAATGTGATAGACATTCTGCTATCATTGCTATGGATGACAGTGACCTACCCTGACAAGCTGACATGCAGCATTGTGGGTTGACCTCAATATGCTGAAGGTGTGCAGGCTTAAATAGAAAAGAGTGAGTCTGTGTTTTTAAATGTATTTTACACCTGGTACCTCCTCATCACAACTTCATAGCTTTAAATCTAAAAATAACAAATGATTGGAGTTTGTTTGTTAGTCAAGCCTTAAGAACAAGCTGACAGTTTCCTTTTTTAATGACTGTTTGTAATGAGGAGAGATGTATAAGGATCCTCAGCTGGACTGGAACAGGGGACATTGCAATTCATGGTTAACATCTTTATCCTGACTGGGGCGCCCCAAGACAATTTAATTATAACATTATCAAGAAGATGTCAAAAATGTTGAGATTTCAAATGAAATGTCTCGATACGTCAGAATATCAGACGTCTTTACAGCCATGAGAGAAAACTGTATGCATGTTACAGTATGTTAACATGAGAACCACTGTTTGTTATCTCTACATAATGAGATCATTAGATTGTTATCAGGGAATTGTACCACAAACCATAACTGCTCATGGTGAAAGTACAAGACAATAAGATGATTAAAGGGGTAATTCTACAATTAAGTATTGCACTTCCATTAAGTTGGGGGACTCACAAGACACAGATTAAAAAAAGAGTTATCAAAATCTGTGCAGTAGAGGCTGACATATCCTGACTTTTAGACCCTACTGTGGCTCAAGCTCCAAAAACACAGGATCCTACATTTCCCATAATGCAACTAATACCATCTTTGCATTAGGCCCGGTAAATGCCAAGCAGGGAGGGTTTTTCAAACTTGATGCCTGTTTTTGATTTATAAATCTGAATCTCCAAACTGAGGTAACATCACTATGACATCATCAGGGTTATTTCATTATATCATATCATACAACTGTTTTACAGGCTGAGTAGAACTCCCAGTGACTAGTAAACTGATATTTATGTGTAAAATGAGTTTATGTTATTAGCAACCATGGCTAGTCTGAGCTCCTGCAAATAAATGCCAATGCAAAGACAAAAGAACAGGATGGGAAGGAATAGTATATGTTGGAATTTTCCATGGAGGAGTGGCAGAGCAGAGTGGCAGGCAGGGTAAGCACAATGCCTCACAGCTAACTGGGTTCAAATAGACGACTGACGTCTGTGACAGTGTCTGCAGCTACCCCCACCCCCTCAACACACTCACACACACACACACACACACACACACACACACACACACACACACACCACACCCACCCCTAACCCTCCTGCCAACATTTCTGTAAGGTTTCCAGTGCCGTTGTGCCCCACATTGCTGTCTCTGAGGACTTCCTGGCGCCCAACCAAATAAGGCTGATACCCTTGTGTTTGTGTTTGTGTATATATGTGTGTGTGTGTGTGTGTGTGTGTCTGTGATATTCACTTTCACAACGACTCACGCACACGTCAAGTGAAAGAGACTAAATAAATATGGCCTATCAGCTGAAGGGTTAACTGCCTGATCTCTCTCCTGTCAGCATGTCTCCAGATGTGAGGACCTGGCCAGTGTCACCAGTTCACATGAATGGGAATCAATTCTGGCCTCTTTCCTCCCCGCGTGTTGACTCAGTATTATTTATACCCTGTAAATGCTTCCCTGACTGCACTTGGCATCCAGCCCGATTTATTCATATTTAAGGTATTTACGCAAGAGGCAGGGCCAAGGATAACATTTAACACAAAATACACCTCAGGGCATACAAAATGTCGTGCTAATTTATTTTTGCTTCAGTTCATGTGCTCACATTTCTGATGTGAAGGGAAACCATATCTGGGTTAATGGCTCCGCAGTTTCTTTTAATATGATTATTTTGTTTATACAGCCATGCCTTTTTTTCTAATGTGCTTTTGATCCGCTGAGGGGGAAATTCATCTTCTCCACATGGGAGGTCAAAGGTCAGGGTCAGCTACAGAGCAGCAACACTGAAGGAAAAGGAACCCACACCTTCTACTTGAATGATTATTATACAAACATGGCTTCCTCTGCAGTCAGTGTATATTACTGCTTATAGCAGATAAACACACGTCATACACACAAACTCGAAGCTTTTTTACACACAGCCTTTTGGTTTGTAAGCACACATTTTAGTTCAGTCAGTGAGGATTGGAAAACCCCTCACGTTGGGCATTATTCTACACAAGTCCATACATAGGAGTAGTTCAGTTGTAACAGTTTAATCACATTTTAGGGTAGACATTGATGTAAATTAATAAAGGCACACTCCACCATTTTTTTTCAGATAAAATCTGAAAATTTTAACAAAGCGTAGTCACACCACATGTCAATGACTCGTTGTTATGTCACCTTGTGCAGAAAACATATTCCAGGACGCCAAAGGGAAAGAAGCTGATAAGTTGGAACAGCTACATACAAACACTGTTCACAAGGACAAATGGCTCATTAACAGTATGGAATAGTAATGTCATTACTTTTTCAGTAATGAGTAGTGTAAGGGATTATTATTTGACTTCCGGAAATTACAGTTACTGATGCCAATAACGCTCTGTTACTTTGTCATTTTGAGAGTCGGTTGGTTCACTGTCAGATGAGTCTGGTCTCTGTGTTCAGTGGACAGACTTTGGAATGTGTTAGCTTGGCTCAGCATGGGGGCCAAATTGCATGATTTTCTTCAAAAACTGGAGGTTGTGTATGTAATGGAAGATGCCCAGATGAAAATGTACTTGGTTTAAAGTGTATATGATAGAAAATAAGAAAGCTATTAACAAAAAAAACAATGACACTGCACAATTAATGAAAAATGGTGAACGATGAACCTTTGCTGAATGTCTGAATATCAAACTTAAACTACCTGTGCTCATTCTAGCATAGTGTGTGTAGTGATGTGATATTTGTGATATATTGTGTCAATCAGGTGAAAGGTTGGAAGAGGACAAATATTACTGACAAAATATGGGGCACATTATCTGTGCACATCCAAATAAAGTATTTGTTTTCCCCTCTAGCCCTGCTGTATATAACATGTATGAAATGCAGCCATTGTGCTTGCATATTTGTATTGTGATATTTAAGTCAATACCCTAACTAACTAACTAACTAACTAACTAACTAACTAACTGCGTTGTGTATTGGACTCTCTGACTTGAAATGTGAAACTGCTGTAAATAAAAGCTTGGGTGAAATGAGATTGCGTGAGTTTGTGTGATTGTTGAAGACAAACTTAAATTTAGGACAATTCTTGGATCATTGTGGTCTGTGTCTAACTGCTCACAATACACAGTACAATAACAACTTGTCTTTGCAAGTCATTGTTGTGATACCACCATTCTGATGTCAGTACCAACATTACATTTAGAAATCTGAAAACAATACTGTGTTTAGTTCACTCCCTTCGTCTTTTAAAGCTGCAATACGCAGCCGCTTCTACATGAAATCACCAGTAGAATGATCTCCTCCGTGATGCTTTACCTTAACCTTTGCCGTGTGAAGTTCAAGCACAGAGAAAAGCAGAGAGACAGACAGCAGTGTACTGCAGGGCTGGTTTGTCCGGTATATTGTACACAGCTGTGATGCTGGTGCACAAGGGACTGAGTCAGCTGAGTGAGAGTTTTGGGGATGGAACTTGATCAACTGAGGGGAGGAAAGTGGGAGTAAATATGCCTTTACGTGATAGTTCACCAAATTACAAAAAAATAAAATCTCACTCCCCTCTGGTGGTATCTATCCAATTACAGGGTTTTGTTTTTTTATTGTTCAGGTTTTTAGATTTCTGCCTCCACCTCAGTACAATGCAGTTTAATTTGTGGTACACTTAAAAAAATCAACAAACATCATAATCTTCCCAGAACCAGAGTCCCAATAACTCTGGACAATCCACAGACCTCACTGTTAACAGTTTTCATGAGGACTATTATTTTGGTATAAATTAGTTCTAAACATAGGGATGGAGGCAGAAATTGAGATGGAGGCATAGTAGTAGTAGTAGAGGCCAGGGCTCTCTAACAGGTCAACAAAGCTTAAACTCACAGTCTGAATGCAGCTTTCTGGAGGTGATGTTAAACATTTTAGTTAACAGATCTAATGCTGCACAGTACTGAGCGTACAGCTCCAGGATTTATTGAACATTTGGGGGCTTCTGGCTCTGGTGATGGCCATGCACTTGGCTGCACTCTGAGGAAGAGGAGGGGAAGTTCAGCTCAGACTGCAGAGTTGTTGATGCCTGCAGTTCAGCTCCAACTCTCCTTTCTGGCTGTTTTCCCCTGCACTCATCCAGGAGAGCATGATGGGACGGATTTTCCAAAAACAATTACAAACACACGTGACCACGCACAGACGCTATTTGGGACTGTGTGTATGCAAGGCTTTTAAATTTCACACTCAAGTAACATCAGTAAGGGCATTTAAGGGCCTACACGTGTGCGTGTGCACATACGCGCGCGCGCACACACACGCACACGCACACACTCACTCACACACACACACACACACACACACACACTTACTCTCTGACGGGTAGAAAGGCTGCATGTCGATCTTGTGCACCTCCTTGGCGTAATACTCCTCCTCGCTCCGCTGTCGCTCGCACGTAGCCGCCCGTTCGTTCGCCTTCTCCTGCAGCAGGTCCCGGGTGCTGTTGTAAATGGCGACAATGTCTCGGGACACCTCCTCGGGCTCGGGGAAGTCCTCCGGGGGGCTCGTGAGCTTCAGCTTGCTCAGGATCTGCCCTCGGATGGCCTCGATGCGCTTCTTCTTGAACTGATCCATGTCAAGCGTGCTGCATGTGGACAAACTGAGCGCCACGGTGGCTAAATCCAAAGTGAGGAGAAGACTGACGATACACAGGTTCATCTTCTCCGCCAACGTCTTCAAATCTCGATTTGAAAAAAACAGATTGAGGAAAATATTCACCGGGGCGATTTAAATGTCACCAGGAAGACTCATTTCTTGAGCAAAAATCAAAACGGTTCAAAAGTAGAGAGCATTTACGCACACGAGCCAACTGGCCCCGAAATGATACTTGAAAATCGTATTGTTCTGATTCCCCAGTTTCAGTCAAGTGTATCTGAAAATCCATTCAACTGAGTAGACACAAAAAGAAACGGTCAGAAGAGATCGCACCGACCTATTCCCGGCTGGCAGTGAACGCACACCGAGAGTGCGTAAAGATGCAGCTGAGTGTTGGCAGAGCTGGACGTGCGGCCATCAAACGGGTCTGAAATATCTGGTTGAAAACAGGAGAATGAAAAACAGCTGAGGGGTTATCGTCAGCGAGACGCACAGCCGTGTAGCCTGCGGGACTTAGCACACCTCCACCACATCAGAGCGCTCAGCTCGCAGCTCTCCAACCGCACTTCAACCGACACCAACCCGAGCTCTGAGACTTCTGTCTGTTAAACTTCAGAGTCTTGGTAAGCGATTCATTGCTTTTTTTTATGATCAAAAACAGATCACAAACGTGTTTTAGAAAAGCAAAGCCCCAAAACGCAGTCCTGGCGTTGAGCAGGGACGCAAGGTGCGAACGTTTTCTGTGGTGGCTTAACACGTTCTGGCGAAATCAGAGATCCACATAGAGTTGAAATTTCACGATGAAAACGTTTTCCTTTATAAGCCACTTGGTAAAAAAACAGTTCGGAGCTTCCCCTCGATGTGATGCAGAGCGCTTTTGCGCGTCGTCCCTCACCCCATCTAGTTGGGCAACGGCTCGTCTTTTACGCGTGCCAAGCGGACAGCAGTGGCTGCTTGTAGGAGATTTATAAGGGACTAATGTTACCACGTGCTCCCCCCTCCGCCCGCTTCAAACCGAGGTTGTGGTCATGCACTGTCGGAGCAGGGGACCCCTTCAATTCCACGTTACGAGACGATTTATTGTAAATAGGAGTGCTCGCTGTGCCCATTGGGACAGCGCTGCAACGGCTAATGGCTCATTGGCTCCTGGTGCGTCGTGACGCTGGGTCTTAAAGCCGGTCAGACCGAGACTTCTGGAGATTTGTCAGCAGAGAGAAATATCCCTCTCGTTTTCTGCCTCAGAAATTCGTAGAGGTTCCTGTTACATTTTATAATTCCATCAGAGGAAGGTGAACATGGTAAGGAGAGGCTATTTTATTAGTATGTACAAGCTGCTATAATCTGTGTGAACGGATATGTGTGTGTACATGCTCTCACCTACCATCATATTCCACTCCTTAGTATTGTGTTTTTGTTTTGTTGAAGAGTGTATCTCTAAAATATTGATTAAAGACAGGCAGGTTAAAAAAATGTAATTACAATTAAATCTTCATATTGTTTCCAAACTCTCATGATGTGATTACAATGAACAAGAAGAAATACTGATGGCATTAGCTCAGTGTCCTCAGTGGTCAGTACAGCTCTGGAAGTGTTCTCAGTGCAGGATCCAGCAGGATCAAGACCACAATGGAATTACACTCCATTACAATAAAAGTCCTGCAGAATGTGGGCTAATATAAGTTTTGTTTTTTTACTTATTTTTAAATTGTTTGGTAAAAGAAAAAAATATTATAATGCATTGTATTGATATAAAAGATGATCATATGTTTTGCATGTAAAACCTGAATCTGCAACAACAATTAAAGTTGTGAAATAAATGTTTTGGAGGTAAAAGTGCAAATATTTCCCCCTGAAATGTAACGACAAAGGTATAAACCCACTTACCCATGTGCCTTTCACTAGCTCCTACACACACACACAAAATACCTTTACCTTTCATTGTAATCGGCTATTTGTTTTGTTTTCTCATTCTTTATTTGCTCACCCATTCATTCATTCAATCTTCTCATTCACTGTCCTCCCTCCCATGTCAATTCTTGTCATGTTTCAAAGCAACAGGTGGAGCAGAGCTCTTAAACATGTTAAAAGCTGATTGGCTGCGGCGGTGTATGTTGCAGCACAATCAGAGCTCCTGATCGGAGTCTGGAAACACTGTTAAGCCCACGACAGGTGCCTCAGCGAAGACTCAGCCAAATCCATGGAGCAGGAGGTCTTCTCTGTCTCTGTCAGCTGATTGGCTCATGTCAAAAAATATCACTGGGCAGGACTGTCTCCACTGTGTGCACCTCCACCTTCTCCTCTGTGCGCTCTCTGAGCCTGCTGTGTAACCAGCTTGATTTACACTCACACCCCTCAGAAAATCCCACTTTTTTCATTATTTGCCAAGGTCTGGTGCTGGCCCTCCACACTCTGCCCAACCACAGCCGGCCATCCATCAGCTCTGACAGCCGCTCACTGACTCTATGCATCCAGAGGCTGCTGTAGACCAGATGTTGTCACTAAATCAGTACCCACACAGACAGATGTAAGATTACTGAGGTGTGTGTGTGTGTGTGTGTGTGTGTCTCATGCAGAACGTCCCTTCCAACACCTGTTCCACACAAAGAAAACTGCTTTAGCAGCACACAAGAAGACCATGGGACTAGCATTTTATGTTTTCAGCACCTGAGTTGGATGAACTCAGTCCCAATCAAATCTGTACAAAGGTTTGAAATGATCAAACCAGCATTATTCTCACTTTATTACAACTTTACTAACATATGCACTTCTAAGACTCTCTCTCCTTACCACACAGAGTCTTATGATGAATACAGATCTTGGATTTTTGACTCAGTGATTTTTAAATTTATTTTTTTTACTTTCAACTCAAGGGCCACTTATTGAGTTGTTCTGGAGCTTTCAACTATAACATGCAGTCTTCATGGGCAGATCTTGTTTTCTCAGTTGTCATGCCACCGTGAATGTACAAACTTTTATGCTAATTACTATCACTATCTAAATATATGTACACTTTTAAATGTTGAGCACTTTGACGGAAAAAATCAACAATCAATGATTCAACAATTTTCAATTCAATTGGTTGAAAGTTTCACACTTGTTTCACCCGTACATCACCCCCCCCCCCCACCACCCCCCCCCCCCCCCCCCCCCCCCCCAACCCATTTTGCTCAGAGCCCCATAAAGCAACCATCTGCCACATGGGAGCTGCACTTCCACAATTATATAATTTATTTCCTCTTTTTCAGTTTATGTAATCAAATCAAAACACTGTACTTGCAATCCATACATGCTGCCACCATCTGCGATGAACTGTATTCCTACACTGCAACACCCAGTCACAGATTTGCTGTGTCAGGTTTTGGCACAGGGCCCTAGAAGACAGATTACCAGACTCATCTGCTATGACAGAAGTCCTCGTCCTTACCGTGTTTCCAGATCTCAGCTATTCATGAATTACTGATAGAAATGATGATCAAAACCACTGAAGTAAAGGTTCAGTCACATGATTCTTCCGCCCTTCAAACTATTGGCTTTGTTGCCTGTTCACCAATATTAAAGCCTGCACGATGGAAAAATTCAAGCAGGCATTTCCTGTTTCGGTGTGATCTCCAGCGGACTCACTTTTGTTCAACTTTGACCTGCAGATTCACACTTTCGACCAATTGCAACACTGATGCA
Source organism: Thunnus albacares (assembly GCF_914725855.1). Lineage (NCBI taxonomy): Eukaryota > Metazoa > Chordata > Actinopteri > Scombriformes > Scombridae > Thunnus > Thunnus albacares. The sequence continues at coordinate 1,218,447 of NC_058113.1, forward strand.
CTGTGTTTAGAAATGGAAAGGTCATCTTTCAGACGGTGTGTCATCGCATTCCTCTCTTACTGAACAGAAGGCTAATGTAACCATACCTTCAGAGCCAATTTATCAGCCAAATCTTACTTTGACTCAGGCCTTATGTGACGCCTTCAAGTTGACCTGGATTTTTTCAGCTTTTGGTATTTTGTGTGAGAGTCACAAAGTGAGTGAGAAGTCAGTGTTTGCTGGTGGCTTTGACCAGAGTGAGGATACTAAGTGTCAGAGACAGAGTGGAGGTGGTAGATGAGGCGAAACAGCGGCCCGTTCCCCAGGATGTGTGTGTCAACAGGGGCCAGGATAAAAGGCAGCATACCAAAGTGGCAGGCCGCAGTGTTGCCATGACAGACGAGCGTCCAGCGCGGTGCAGACAGCCCAACGCGTCGCCTGCGTCCCTCTTCTCTGTCGATAACACCCTGTGCAAATATTTCCATGGGTTGTGCTGCCGCCGAGGGCCAGACACAGGAAGCTCCGAAGTAAAACAAGTCAAGAGAGTGAGAGGAGTGAGCACAAGTGAGCGCCACGTCACCTCACTGGGTCACTGCCAGAGCAGCAACCTGCTGATATTCAAATACTGCATTCACATGTTATACCATACTATCACATTACAAACAACTCTGTTTAAAGTCATCTGGTGAGACCAACTGATCTACTAACATCAAAGCCTGATATATCTTATTGACCCCCATTGATTAGTCACACTGTTGCACTGGGTAACATGTTCCTTCATCACCATGAACACACACACACACACACACCGTCCTGCTACCAGAAATACTCACTAGAATATCAAACGTGGATTCATCCACCACTGAAAATAGTCCCCAACAAAATGCATTATTTCCTCCTGTTCAAGTAACATTTGATAAAACTACAGTGAGCAGCTGTTTAAGGAATTTACTGAGACTTTTTTTTTTAAACATGTTTTTAAGGATTTATGTTCTTCAGTGGGAACCAATCAGCTTGGAGCTGGGTGTAACAGACAGGAAATCAGGAAGTATTGAGAGACAGACTAACAGCAGTGGTTCCTAAACCCCTAAAATGAAACAATGTCTGTGATACACTTCCACGTACAGGTTGTATTCTGTCACTTTATCAAAATAGTTTTTAGAGGCCTAAAGATAATAAAGAGATAAAATGATCGAGTAATTCATGAGGGGAAAAAAAAGCAACAATTATAGAACAGTCTGAAATATAAATTTTGTGTAGCAGACATATTTGTTTCTGCACTCCTGTGCTGTTAATCATCACACAACACCTCAGATTTATGTATCTTGTGACCTCTTGTGAAGGCTCAAACCCAAAAGAGAGGTTTAGAATTCTTCCTCTGAATACAGTACTAACACGCTGTATGCACATTCAAAGAGTTATGGCTCACCGTTATTATTCCTTCTCTCCGTTCTGACCATGAAGAGATCCCTATCTGACACAGACGGAGGAAGAGGTTCACGGCCAGCATCACATGTGGCATGTGAGAAGTGTATCAAGACAACCGACGTACATGTAGTCAATCAAGCATTTACATTCCTTCACTGAGAGCAGGACTGACTCCAGTTAAAAGACAATATGTGAATTGGCTGTTTATTCAACCAGCACTGTACAAAACATTCTTATTTACAGGGTTGACACAGTCAAAGCTCTTTCAATAATAAAATAGTTGTACACAAAACGGGAGCAAACGGAATCCACACAGGAGCTCAGAACCTGCAGCTCCACAGTGAGGAGCTCCTTCACACTTCCTGCTCTCTCAATATATATATTTTACATCCTGTTTACACTCTTTTAGTGTACCACCTCTGCAGGATATATCAACAAATATCAGTAAGGGACACAATTTCCAAACTTTCTCCATCCATTCTATGCAGAACCCAAACTGATAAAGAGCTGGGATTTACTACATTATTTATCCCCAAGTATTCATTTCCAGATCCAGACATGTGAAGGAGGAGGAGGAGGACACTGTTCAGGGATTGAGGGCATCACAGTCCCTTCAGTCTGTATGGATGATGTCAGTCACTGTCCTCTGCATCTCTTCCTCCTGTGTGTGCCTCAGCCTCCTCTCCATCACTGTCTTTGTCCCAGTCTTTCATAGTGGCTCCCATCATGAAGTCGTCTCTGAGGACGCTCCAGGCGGGCTTCTCCTCTGCAGCCGCACCCTGCACGCACACACACACACACACACACACACACACACACACACACGAGACACACAGGGTCAGCAGCACATAGAAAGCTATTTGAAATGTTAAGAGTGTGTAGTGAATGCTTTAGGTTCAGCTGTGTTACTGAGTGCTTCCAGCTCTGCTTACATGTCTCATCAACACTTTCTAAAAAAAAAAAGGCAACAGTGACACCGTGTGAGCACTGAGTGAAATCACACTCTTGTGAGGCGGTGCCATGTTTGACAGTCACACTAAAAACAGCCAATATTGTTTTTTTCTCTTCCTGCTTTTCTGTGTGAGATCTAGAGCTACAACTCATTTTATTGATTAATCTGTCAATTATTTTCTTGATTAAAATCGATTCTTTGTTTGGTTTATAAAATGTCAGAAAATGGTGAAACGTGTCAAATGCTGTTTCCAATAGTTGGTGTCCTCAGATATCTTCTGTCCCCAAAAAATATTCACTTTACTGTCAAAGAGGACCAAAGTAACATAATATTATATAACAAAATATTGACATTTCAGAAGCTGGAAGCAGAGAATTTGGACTCTAAAAAATGATTCCAAACAATTAATCAATTATGAAAATAGTTTCAGGCTTAATTGACTATTTGTTGCAGCTCTAGTGAGATCATTGAAGACATGAAGACATGTGCCTGATTCATTAAAAAGCAACGACACTGAAGCACTAGCACATTACCTATATATATATATATATATATATATATATATATATATATATATATATATATATATATATATATATATATATATATATATATATATATATATAGCCAGTCCACAGCTAGACAACATCAAACACCACAAAGGCTCTTCATGTTAAAAAATATCTAGAGTGCATCTATCAGGCTGTTCACAAGTCTAACGGCTTCTGGAATCAAATCAAATGTCCTTCAGTTTGTTTTACACACAGTTGATCTATAAGACATTTGACGACACATCAGCCTCCATCAGTCATAGAGGATCATCTTATCTTCTCTCTTCAGTATGAAGCTGTACGAGGGATCTTTGTTTTTTGCCAGTGATGATGTCATCACCTTGCAATCGGACGAAGGAATGTAAACCAGCAAATAAATTAAAAAGTTTTATTTTCACTAAAGAGGAAGAAAACATCAGTATTCTCTGAATCTACTCCAAAGGAATTTAGTTTACGTAGGCAGTACAGACGCCACTGACCCCCTCTTCACAATAACATCTGGATTTTCACTAAACCTCAACCTCTAATGTAAAAACGCTCCCTGCAAGACAAAGCCCAGGTTTCAGCTGCCCTAACAGCTTTGTTTGCAACGTTTTTTTTACTTTCCTGATGAGATGATGTCTCGTTGCTCATGTACAGAACTAACACTGCCATCTGTTCTATAATCTTTGTTGCTGAGGTCGTCCGCTCTCATATTCTGGATAAGGATCCAACATGATAGCTCCAACAAGTACAGATGGATGTGAGAAGTTTTCATTTCAAGGAAAGAACAAGAAAAGAAAAGTAAAATTCTTTTGCTGTTGTTTGCTGACGCAGTCTCAGGAAGTCTGCTGAGGGGCAGCTTCCAGAAGCTGGCCAATCAGAACAGAGCGGGCTCATCATGAGGGGGGATCTGTTTCAGACAGAGGCTGAACTGAGGGGCTGCATGAAGGGCTGGTAGAAGATAAATAAGGCAACGATATTCCTGTAGAGCTCCGGAATATAAATATAGACCTGCAAATATGCATGATACATTCAAAAAAGTGATATGATATGAATGAAAGTTGAACAGAGAGATTCTGACGCAAAATCATCAGTGACATTGTTTGAGAGAGACAGAGGGACATAACAGTGAGTGCTCATTGTATTTACTGCCAAATCAGCCTTCATGTTAGATTATTATTCATTTCTTCTTTTGGTGAATCATATGATCTCCTCTTGGCCGGTAACAAATGTTCCGAGTGCTGGTGGAGGGAGCATCATGGGGTGTTAGGGCCTGGGCTCTCCGGGGGGTCAGCTTGTGAAAGGTTTTTGTTGGCATACCTCAGTGTAACGATGGTTGTTTAATTAATCATTGATTTAATATACCACCCCCGGAGCACGCTAGGTGAGCCAAATCAAACACACCCGACCATCAGCAGCCTACAGGTGCTATCACAAGTGTCAAACTGAATGAAAAAGCACCCGATGCATTCGTCCAAAATGTCACAAGAATGGTGCTCAAAAGAATTTCAAAAATTGAAGAAATTGGATTTTTTTTTTTTTTGCTTGTTGTGCTCCGTGGTCAACCTGTAGAAAGGTCTACTCTGACTTTCTACTGTTTATGACAATTCCTATCACAGTGTTGTGACTGTCAGGTGCTCATTTGTATTCAGACTATTTGAGGGTTGCAATGGACAGGTTGAGTGAACGGTAAACCATCCACTGAAAACAAAAGAGCTAAGAAGTTGGACCTATCAGTCAGAATGTGGAGGAGTTGAGGGAGTGAAAGGCTGGCAGAATGACATTCAGATAGGTGTGGAGGCTACAGTAGAGTCTTGTTTCCTGCTCACTGATGGGTTGCGATGATATGATCGTTTCATGTGTGTGTTTACATTGTTACATTTTTATAGCGTCAGAATCTCTCTGTTCAACTTTCATTCATATCATATCACTTTTTGAACGTATCATGCATATTTGCAGGTCTATATTTATATTCCGGAGCTCTACAGGAATATCGTTGCCTTATTTATCTTCTACCAGCCCCTCAGTTCAGCCTCTGTCTGAAACAGACCCCCCCCCTCATGATGAGCCCGCTCTGTTCTGATTGGCCAGCTTCTGGAAGCTGCCCCCTCTGCTGCAGACTGGGCTGCACCAGCTGTGGTGTTCATATTGCTTATACATCTCCATGTATGTATGAGTATTCTGTCTTGGTGATGCTCTATTCTGCTGTTGGTTATTGAAGCTATTTCTGTATTTATGCATGTTGCACCTGCCACAGAGTCCAAAGCCTCATTATTTCATTCATCGTCGGTCAGTTTGTTAGTATTGTGCTCTCTTCTGAGTAATTAGAAGGCTGGAAAGTGCCCATCTACAGACACAGGATTATAGTTTGGTTTGGACACATGACCGTTAGTGTGGAGTTGCATTCTTCCACTACTGGTTCGGAGGCTGGTACTGGTAAAAGGACTGGGGGGGATTGGGAACCCCTGCTGTGCTGGTAGTTTGTTTGTACACTCAACGCTCCAGTGGATCCTTCTGACTCTGAAAAGGTTTTTAGTGGAATTCTATGAGATTTTTAATATCGAAAACCAAAAAAAAAGAATTCTTGAACTTACGGTGTCCTTTTCAGTCTTGACGGTGACTCCGCTGCTTCCTTCCGTCCTCCTCAGGACGTCGATGAAGTCCTTCTTGGAGACAGAGGAAAGGATCTTGGCCTTCTTCCTCTCTGAGCCTCCGACTTCCTTCACCTTGTCATCGATTGTTTTCTGGTGCTTCCTCACGGCGTTGAACAGCTGCACCACTCCTCTGAGCGGAGAAATACAAACTGGGATCAGGAATCGCACTCGTTTCTAGATGTTTAACGGAGCTTCGTGGGACAAAGACACACACATACCTGGTAGCGATTCTCTGAAGAGCTCTTTCAGTCTCACGGTCCTTCACCAGATCAGGTTTCTCTCTGCACATCATCTCCCATGCTCTTTTCTTGTCAAACTGTTGTACACAGACACGAGCACATTCTCACATTCAACTCCAACAGATGTACCAAACGTTGCAGTAGATCTGCAATGATTACTCCATTGACAGAAATTAAATCAGCAACTATTTGGATAATTAAGTGATAGTTTTTGTCATTTTTTTAAGCCGATGCCAAAACACACGGGGGAGCAACAGTGACTGAATAAAATGATTGTTACAATGTTTGTAACTGTTAAATGTTTTGTTGAATCCCTGAAATTTGATATCAGCCACTGGTTTTGACAGGAGGGACTTTATTTTGAAAAGCACACAGTTATAGAAGTGGATATTCTACTACCATGGTTCCCAATGTGCGGGTCGAGACCCTCCTCAAGGGGTTCCAAGATAGATGTGATGGGTAACAAGGTGATGGAAAAGAAAAATATATATTAAAATTTCCTCTGGCCTCCAACAGTGTTTGGATGAACTACACAGCTCATTACCTGTGACTGCTTTGTTTTCAGAGATCACAAGAAAAAAGGTTGGGAACCACTGGTTCAGGGCTGCAACTAACAATCATTTGTCTTGTTTTGTCGCGACCAACAGTCCACAACCCAAAGATATTCACTTGACTGTGATAGAGGACTAAAGAAACTAGAAAATATTCACATTTAAGACACTAGAACCAGAGAATGCTGAATGAAAATTTTCTTTGTAAAAAATGACTAACCAATGAATCAATTATTAAAATAGTTGGCGATTACTTTAATAGTCGGCAAACAATGGTAAATGGACTGTACTTTTATAGCACCATTCTAGTCTTCCGACCACTCAAAGCAATTTTACACTACGAGTCACATTCAGCCCTTCACACACATTCACACACTGATGGCACAGCCATCAGGAGCAAATCGGGGTTCAGTATTTTGCCCAAGAACACATCGACATGCAGACTGGAGGAGCCGGGAATCGAACCACCGATCTTCCGATTAGTGGACGACCCGCTCTACCTCCTGAGTCACAGCCGCCCCATTAATCGACTAATCGTTGCAGTTCTGCACTGGTTGAGGATCACTTGTGTGCCAAATTTACTGGTGGATTTTAGTGATTCAGAAGAAGTGTATTACATATCTGCCAACATTTATGTTTGAACAATTTGAACTCGTTACTGTAAGTGCAACAAAACCTTTGTGAGTAGAAGCCAATAAGTACTAGTAAACATGTAGAAAAGCAATATTTTCAACTGCCTTGCCTGACATGTCCCATCCACCACTGGTATGTTTTACACAACCACAGTGCACCACAGCAAAAGCTGTCTGTATGTAGCATTTATCTGAGTTTGCCATGTATCTTAACATTAGGCAAATTCTTGTAAACTGAACTGAGATAAACCAGCCCCTCCTCTCTCTACCAGCAGCACCTGCAGCAGTGAATCACATCAGCAGCAGAGGACAGGATGAAGGACAGGATGAAGGACTGGCTGCACAGAGAACAGCTGTGTAGACATGCTGTACAGTACCAGAAACTGGCTGTGATAATGAAAAAGGTAAAAAACATAAAATCAGGGGATTAATGGGAGTAATTGCCAATCGGGAGCACAGCAGGAGAAAGTGTTAAAAATAGGGAGACTCCAGCATAAATCAGGAGTGTTGGCAGGTATGGTATTACTATCAAGAGTCCTTCACTGTGTTTATTACCTGTTTCTTTCTCTCCTGCTGCTCCTCTCTTTCCTTCTCCTTTATCTTGTCCAGCTCTTTGTTCTTCACCAGGATGCTGGTTTTGCTTTCTGGGGTTTTCTTCCCCAGAATCTTGGCCATGGCCTCTGCCCATCCAGCGTTGGCGTTGCTGTCGTCACCATCTTCCTCCTCACCCGCATCTTCATCCTCTGCCTCCTCTCCGTCACTCCCTCCATCACCATCTGTGCCATCTTCTCCTGCATCATCCCACATTTCACTGTTGCTCCCTCCTTCACAGTCACTCTGCCCACTGTTGTCCTCTGAGTCTTCTCCTGAGTCACACAGAGAAGCACGTTCATTCACTGGGCCAACTGCTGTCTCACACTGACATTATGGGACTGATATCACTGCCATGCTTCAACAGGACTATGGTATTACCAACATTAGACAAAAGACTAACGTCAATTCACATGAAAAGTTAGAAGTAAGGTTACCACTTTTTAAGGAATGAAAACTTACGTAGCAAACACAACATTATAAGTCATCTTTTCTGAGCATATCGACAATTAAAGATGGTTAAATCGACGGGTTTTCACATTTTAAAGATATAATCATATCTAACCAGTCCTGATATATGTATTACAGCTGACGATTTTTGCCATATGAACGCTAAGTGTGTTCCTGTTGCTTTTACATGTACTTAAAACTTAGCTAACATTGCTACATTGGTTTCTAGCTCATACAGCATAAAATGCAGCGAGAAACAGCTAGCTTACAGCTCCGAGCCGAAAAAATGATTTTTTATCAGGCATAACAACGAATTCACGATACCTAATTCAGCAGAAGTCTGCACATGTGTCCTCAACACAGCTGCCATCGTGGAGTAACAATGAAATAGTTCCGCAAAGTGCAACTACAGTGAACGTTCCGGGCACAACTTCCGCTAAATAACGGAAGTCGGCCAAGATGCATTGTAAATGTGTAATTTCCGATGTTGTTTTTATAAGACACTTTGAAAAAATATTTATAAGCATAAAATAATTTAGTAGATGACGCATTAATGATGTTTATGAAAAGCTGTTGCTGAGCCTGTTCACATGTTGCTCTTTCTCACAGATGAGGAAGTTAACCAAACATAACATTACCAACCCAAGCAGTTGTTTCTCTTGTAAAGCCGAGAACTACTGTTTGAAAACACGTATGATAAATCTCACCTTTGCGTCGTATGGGCAGAAATATGTGTCACTAGAGACTGAATTTAAATAATTTATATTTGAATTTTAATCGCTGAACTTGAAAAACTGAATATGAATCACATAATTTGAAATTGAATTTATTAGTTCAGGATTGAGTTCAAATAAACTTGAAACTGAATGTCATATTATGAAATTGAATTAGTTTTCTCTGAAACTGTATTTGACACTTCCACATTCGGTTCTCACAATTCAAATTCAGTTTGTTGACACATCCGGTCGCTGAGGAGGAGCAATCCAGTGCAGATTCACAGAGCTCCTTTTCACTACTGTAATGATTGTTTTCTCTCAACAATATCAACGACCAATAGGAGCTATATATTTTGAAAGCCTAAAGTGTTTTCTCTATTCTATATAAAAACTGTAGTTTCATGTCTTGCCATTTTGGAGAAAATTTAGTTTATTTGAATTTTGTGTCTGATCGGTAGCCATGGTAACATTTTGGCCTGAGGTGGGCTTCTGTTAATACTATGGTATGGTGCTCTTTTAGGGGTGATGTCAGTTTGTTTCTGGGAGGCAGAAAGAGCTGAAGCATATTTTTGGATATCTGTCTCAGTGATTCTATAGATGACACATGTCTTCACAGTCTCACTGAGTGGTACCTTGGAACAAAGGAAGAATTTGGACTAATATCAGGCTTTGCTGAAGCCTGAGGGGTCTCTGGGATTTATCATCATATCAACACCAAACTGACTTTGTTATTATGCAGTACTGGTATTGGGGGAAGAGTTGGGGGCCTTTTTGTAAAAAGAGTTACTGCTACCCAGTAGTATAGCTGTGTCTATGGCTTTGTATAGCTGTGTCTGGGACCTGAAGGACTTCTGGGAGTTATGCTAGCCATCCGAATTACAGTAATGAATGCAACTGATGTGTTCCATGAACACTAATTAAGTCATCACTTTACCTGATTACAAAGATTTTTCAAATTGATTTATGCGTTTGATTTATAAATCTATCCTGAAAAAAAATGATCTGCATGTGACAGAATCATGGTCAATTATAATTACTATGATAATAAATGTCTTTATAGCTCCAGAAAAATGTAAATGCTTAGAAATGTGCTTTTTCCAAAAATATCATCAGCTATTTATACATATGACTTATATATACCTTATGGGACTAATCATATGAATACATTTACATATTAAGTTACAGTTAATATAAAGGATGTAAAATGTGCATAATGTTTGCTTTGTAGGTCAACACAAGGCAGGACATACCTCAAAAATGTTGTCATGTGTAAGGATCTCTAAAACTACTTAACAGCCTGCTAACTACCCACTCTGTCTCTTGAGAGGTCCCCATTTGGAAGTGCAACACTAAGGAGTATCCCTTTAATTAAACAACTCAGTAACATGTAATGATACTTTTTAAGTTATAAGTCATGGATGTATGAGGCATAAAAACAGAAAGCAGATTTGGGGGCAGAGTTTGGTGGTATAATAAAATCAGGAGTTCATCTTTGAGATTAAGTGGTAAATATTTTGTGGGCCAGGCTCCTTTAAAACACTGGTCATATGTGAAATTTTAACTTCCACTTTCATTTTCAGCCTACTCATAACTTCTTACCAACTGAGTTTTTGTTTTACTTTTGAACTTGCTTACTGGTAGAGTGCAGACCAATAAAAAGCCACCGGAATGGGTAAGTTATTTAGCGAGGATATGGCAATGGAGAGATTTACTAAGATTAGATTTGTTGATAACAATTTAGATTACAGCCTGAAGTGTACGCTTTAATTCTTCTGTTTACAGTGTGATTTGTTGTACTCATGGTGTACAGTACATACTGCTACATACATGTAGGCACAAGGGAACATTACATATTTGTCAATAAAAATGTTGCTTTGTGTCTCCAGAGTTAATACTGGGAGTGCTGCTGAAGGTGACTGCTGCAAGCTTTGCACTGAACCTGGCAGCAGAGAAAGCAATGGAGGTGATAGCTGTGACCTGGTATCCTAAAGCTCATGGTCTTGTTAGAGTCATAGGTCTGGATGGACTGTCATCTCTCTTGGGGTGTTTTGGACTTTCCCTGGCCTTCCTGTCTGTAGCCTGTGGAATAGTGATGGGATCTGGTGCTGCTATGATGAAGCAGCAAACTCGACCTTTCTTGGAGACAGGCTGTGTAGGGCTAACTGCATTTATGGGATGTGGAATTGCAGGAGCACTCCTTGGATCAACCTCCATGACAATGATAACTCTGGGACTAAGAGGTCTCTGTGTGATGGGCTTTGTCCTCAGCCTCACCTTATTCCTCATATATAAACAACAGCGGCAAGTAGCAGCTAATCCAATAAGAATTCTGACCTTTCTTGCTGTGACATTCATGACAATGCACCTTGGAGTCTTCTCAGGTCAGGTTATTGATCCTAATAAACTTGGAATATTTATTGTCATCATGATTTTGCTCCCAACAGGATTTCTGATGGGCTTCTTGGCTGATATAATAGCCTTCAGGGAGCCCAGTACATACATAACACTCAGCTTTGTTCTGCTGGTACTCTTGACAGGACTCCTCCTCGGACGAGGGATTGAAAATTATTCTAAAGAAGACCCATTTTTTAATGAAACTTTTTACACAGTCCAATCTTTGATGTACATGCTAGAGATGCTAACTGGACTGATTGGTGCTCTTTTAGGAGTGATGTCAGTTTGTTTCAGGGAGGCAGAAAGAGCTGAAGCGCTGTCTTTGTGGATATCTGTCCCTGCAGCTGTGATCCTATACACTCTAGATGTAGATGCCCAACATATACCTCTTCTCAGTCTCATTGAGTGGTGTTTTGGTGCAGGAGGAGTATTTGGACTAATATCAGGCCTTGCTGGAGCTTCTGGGGTCTCTCTGGGACTTGTCGTCATGTCAACAGGAGAGCAGCTTTGGTCTTGTACAGCGGTGGTGTTTGGGGTTGTGTTCTTGGCTCTTCACAATGATTTATTCTCATTCAATAATATCGTCGTACCTCTGGCTGTGCCATTTGCCCAGGAGCTGCTGAAAAGTTCAGAGACTCCCATCGAACAAGTCAGTGGAAGCGAAGTGATTGTGTTACTGGAGGCTGCACTGAGTTTTGCAGTTCTTGGTGTGGTGATGATGGGAACCGCAGTGTTAGGGGCTGCTGGACTCCTTACAGCTGCTCTGGGTTCTGAAGGACTTTATGGAGTTACTATAGCAATCCTAATGGCAGTAATGAAGGCAATTAATGTGTCCCGAGGATGCTAATTATATCCTTTTGTTTTTCTATAACGTCTATTTATAACTTTTTCATAATCACCAGGATTTTACTTGTTTCAAAATATAGATTAATGTATGTTTTAATGGAGCAAAAACAACATTCTTTTATTTAGTGGTGATGTTAAAACAGATACTTCAGAATGATTTTGTTGTAATTATTGATATTTTTCCCACTACAGCTTCTAGTTCAGATCTTGTTACTCTTATGGACAAGAGTAACAATATTGTAGTAAATTATAATTTCTGTGTATCTCTGGAAAAGTGTGAATGCTTGGAAATGCACATTATCCGAAAATATCATTACTATACTACTAATAACACTGTACTGCTAAAAAAAACAGCTAAAAAGCCATCTGTTCAGATAGACATTTGGGTAGCATGTGGTATTTTTATGTTTTAATTTGTCTGTTATGCCTGTTCTTCTTGTATATTTTATCTGGTGTCTTTGTTTTTATTTATTTTGATTGTATTAGATTTTATTTCTTTGACTGTGAAGCACTTTGTGACCGGTGTCTGTGAAAGGTGTTATATAAATAAACTTTGCTCACTTACTGTAAATTATAAGCATGATTTCCTATTATTGCAAAGTTTGAAGACAATTTCTATTAAAATCTAAAATAAATAAATAATGTGCACTCTGAATGCTTTCTGTATGAGTATGTAGTCCATGACCTTTTCAACTGAAACACCACTATCTCTGACAGCACTTCATAAGATAAATCACTCAGTATCTTCTGCAGTCTGCTCACAACCGGTGTAAGAGAGTGATTGACAGGATGGAGTCAATGAGAGAGGATGTAGAGAAACCATGACAGATGACAGATAAGTAAAGGAATGCTGCCACACATGTGACACTGAATACCAGTGTGGTGCAGAGATTGTGGAGATTAGGACAGGATCACCTGGAGGGAGGATACAGAAAGGACAAACTGGTAGTGGGTGTGTCCTGTATGGGCAGCTGTCATAAAAACAGGAAAAAAGGAGGACTGCATTTCATGACACACATGTCCCTTTGGAGACGGTTCTGTAGAAAGCCTGATACAACTTCAGTGGAAGAGGATTCCTCAGTTTGCTATCCATCTCAGCAATATGGGACAGACTAAACTGGGTAAAGACATCCCCACTTACCAAATCTGCATCTACATTTATCTCTGAGTTAATGACTGATGTGTAATGTCTTGCTTTGATTGTCCTTAACAAAAGACAGTTAGCAGTGTAAAAGTGTTTCTTTTGTCATTATGCTTTGGGTGCTTTCATGTCCTTTATGTCTTTTACTGATGTTATGGTGTTAGAATAATAGCATGAAAATGATTCCTACCTTATTCTATTGTTTCTCGTTCCCTTGTTCAGCCCTTACAGCCAGAGTTTGACGTCATTAAGTGTTGGAGTCACATGCAGAATGTGAACAGATAGAAATCATGCAGCGTGGTCTCTGCTAGTTAAACCTGGTCAACCGGTCTGTTGAGAGTCTCTGGCTGCAGGCAATGCATGTCATGCGTGACAAACACGTGGTGACTTTACTCACTCACAAATCTCTACCAAAAGGCATTCAAGTAATTAAGTAGTACATTTGAATTGAATGAATAAGAATTTTGCTATTCTGCATCATTTAATGCATTAAAGACTCAACCTTTATCCAGTCTTTGAAGGGTTTTACATTTCATATATTATCGTGTGAGCAACCACTCAAAATCAAATCAAGAAATCAAGAAAATCAATACATCTTTATTTGTCAAACACATTTTTTGTACAATGTGTAGTAAAATGCTAGATTGCCATGGTCCAAGATTGTGTAATAGCGTGTAAAATCACAGTCTAAGTGTCCGGACACGGTAATGCCATCTTCTTCTACTCCTGCTAATGACGTAAAACACACACACACACACACACACACAGAAAAATATTATTAAGGACATAATAAGTACAGGCTACCATTAAACAAAAGAACATGCAACATCATTTTAAATGGTTAAACAGTTTTGTTCTTGTCATTTTTTTAGGAGCTCGGAGCCCTGTATTGGAGGCCGCTGTAGGGTTTGCACTGGGAGCAGTGGGAGGCTGCATTCTTGGAGCCACAGAGGACCCAGTGGACAAGACCTTGTCTGTGATGACCTCATCTGGTCTACTGAAGCCAGTGATAGAGGAAGTCAGGATGGTGGGTGCTCTGGGATTGGGGACTCTTATTGGAACCACAGCACTGACCACAGCGATGACCTCTGTAGTAGCTGGTGTGATTCTGGCAGCAGCAGTAGCTTCAGTGTTTGTGGCCACGAGGAGCTGCGGAACGTCCCACACTGACTCTGCTGGCTTGTGGGCATCAGCAGGATTGGCTGGCGCTTTCGGGACAACACTCAGCGGAGCCACACTTGGGGTCGCTATTGAATGGATTGTGAAGAATTACGGCATGGTGGGCCTTTTGTGGGCACTGGGCATTTTCACTGTGCTCAAACCACCCCTGCACTTTGTATTTAAGCTCCTCTGGAAGCAGGGAGAGGCCTGTTGCACGCTGGGATCTGCAGATTGGGTCAGGGAGAGGGAACAGATTGAGATTACAGAGTTGCAGCAGAGACAGAGAGTGGCTGTGCAGATAGAGCAGAAGATCCTGACACTGGAGAAGGGAGGGAACACCAGCGGGAAGGAGCACATGACGACGTGGGTTGCTGAGCGAAGGCAGAGAGAGGAAATAGAGAAGAAGAAGACAGAGAGTGAAGAGGCACAGATGGAGCAAAGAACCATCCAAGACTGGATCAACACAGTGGTGGTCAAACATGTGGACTTCTTGGCTTTCTCAGGGATCCCTATGACAGTGGTTGCCATTGTAACATCAGGGTTTGGGGTGTTTGGTTATGGAGGCCACCAGTCTGTGTTTATAGTGCTTCTGGCTTTGGTTGCAATCATAGCTTATTTGCTTCTGAAGTCATCTGACTTTAAGTTCTGGATGTTGGTAGGATGCATGGGAATGCTCGCAACATTTGTCATTGCCATGCTCACCCTACATGCTGGACAGGTGGTTGTAACAACTGCCATGAAGATGCGAGCGGCAGGGCAGAGTCAGTCCAGAGAAACCATCAGTGCTCGCATGAATCACCAATCCTCTCTGGAAGCTTTGAACACAGCTTTCTTTGGGGCGAAGCTGTGCCAGCTGGGTCTGGGGGCTACTGTGGGTGGGCCACTGGTGAGGCGAGCAGCTGGAGACAGCAAAGTCATAGTGGGGGCAGCTTTGGTGGCGGGGGGTTTACTGGCTGGGGTGGAGACTTTAGCTCCTGTGCTGGGAGAAGGAGGGAAAGCTGGAGCACTGCTGGGGGTGGTGGGGGCAGTAGGGGTGTCAGTGGGTGCAGTGGCAGCCATGGCGGGGCGGTGGTCCTCATGGCCAGGCACTTTGGGTACTTTAGCAGGGTTGGTTATTGGAGCATTAGGCATGGGAAAATGGCATATTGTCAACATCGGACTGCAGTTGCCTGTGGCCTACGTCTTTGCTATGACCAATCCATTCTGACACAACAGACGTTTAGATCCCATAGGCCTCGTGTTGATGCACTGAGTTGCCAGTTTGTCAATGGTACTAGTGACCTGTTTTTAGTTGCTTTACACTTTAAAGAATGAGTCTGATAGTATTTAAAGTTTTTCTTCACCAAATCTCATGTGCAGACCCAAACTGACAATGAATTAATCTACTTACAAGTATTGTGTGTGAATCAAAGCCTGATATATCTTATTCCTCTGTGCCATAGAGCTCTGTTGTTGTCCAAAAACTATTAAAAACACATCAATGAGTCACACTGTTGCACTGGGTGACATGTTCCTTCATGAACCATGAACATACAAGCTAGTTTATTTAAATTCAATCCCACACACTGTCCTGCCGCCAGAAATACTCACTAGCACACCAAATATGGATTCATCCGTTGCTGAAAATAGTCCCCAACAAATGCAGTATTTCGTCCTGTTTGAATAACATTCTAAAAACTACAGTGACCAGCTATTTTAGGACATTACTAAGACTTAAAAAAATGAAACCATATATCTTTGAGGCATATTTGCAGAATTACACCTTCAGTGAGATCAGAAAGTATTGAGAGACAGACTAATACATTGTTGGTTTTGGTCTTTTCATGGCATTTGTTGACAATGTGAAAAATATAGAATAACACCACATTGATCCTTTAAAGCATATCTTACCTGATTCCTATTTTGCTATAATTTGTCCATTATACCATGTCTATTTTCAGATTTGTTGAATCCTTCCCCTTAGACCTATTTGATCTTTCTTGCCTGAATGAGAATCTAAAACTAATGTAACAGAGATATCACGAAATCCAAAGCCTGTCTTTTAACATATATTGTGAACACTACATATTTGAATTATACATATTTTTGAGAACCTGAGTGGCTTAATTAGCTAGGATCCATGCATGTATCTGCAAAGGTCAAAAATCTATTTACTCCAGAGGTCAAACATTTATCTGAATGGGACAGTCATTCAGGGAATTTAGCTCCAGAGTGGAAGAGTTGATGAGACTTCAGAATGAGCTTGTAAAAAAGAATAAGATGGGACAAAGAGGGTCTTGGTAAAAAAAACAGACAGAAGTTAAACTTTTAGTGTGTTACAAAAACTGTACCGCTGTAAAATATTTCATGTCTGTATACATAAGTTGTCGAGATACTTATCTTGAGAACAAGACAAGAGAACAAAATGTCAGAACCTTTTTACATAAATAAATATTTTTGAATTTTTTTGAATATTTTTATTTCTCTGATTTATTTTTGGTCAGCAAAGGGGCCGCCATTTAAAAGACATGCCACCAATAATAAGAGCACAGTTCTCATGTGGGTCCATGATACATCCTAAGTTGTACATTGATATCTTGCAAGACTAAGATAACATTATTCTCAAATTCTAACATTCACATGAAAACTCTCTCTCACATTCCTTGGCAAGACGAACGGACCAGTTCAATCAGTTAAACAACCAGCCACTCCATTCATGTTGCCACTAGCATATTAAAGCTCTCACTTCTCCCAAGAGAATCCATCAAGTTCCAACACTGTCGACACATTAGAATTAACCTCATAAAATCCGTTTAAAGATCTATATTTAAAGAACAGATAAATTACATGACATTCTAATTACCCCTACATTCAATAAATACACACCCAAATTGGCACTGCAATTGAGGGAATTAAATGATCATTGATAAGTGTTTTCATTTTAATATCATATACAACAGTCTTACATTGTCAACACTATCATTTTCTGTAATCTTTCAACATACAAATACAGATAGGACAAGTTAAAGAGGAACTCCAGATTTACTTTACAAGTGTTGCAGGAGTGCTACTGCATACGTGAAAAATAAGTGTACAGATTTATAGGCACCACACAGAGCTAAATAAAAGTTCAGTAAAATAATAATGATCAAAAAACAACAACAAAAGGAGAAATAAATAAAAAGACAACAAAGGGTTGACAGAAGTGTATACCAAACTTAGCAGTCAGATTCTGCTCTCTTTTAGAATTTGTTTTCTCCATAAGTTATGAAAGAGACACAAGTCTTTATGAAAAGTAAGAAAACATAGTTTAGTTTTAATCTTGACTCTTAATCTTGACTTATGCAAATATAATTTATCAAGTATTATAATACATCATTCACATGAAAAAAATGTTTGACTGTACATACTGGAGTTAGAAAGAAGTTACCAGAACTCTGTAGCCCACTCCTCATCTCTGCTGGAGGCTGGCAGCTCCAGGCTATATTAGTAGAATTGTACCAGCTCTCTGCAGGAGAGAACACCAGACCTACAGTATGTGCTGCATTTAGTTTTTCTGTAGAGAAAAATGCCAAAACCAAGGCACAAGGAATAATTTCATGGGTGAGTAGTTAGTACTTAATTCTACTGACACCAAGATGTTGAATTTAATGTACCGTTATCACTTTAAGCAATGTTAAGTGGCTATTAATCTTTATTGTAGGATGTTCTATTGCAACTTTATGAGTAAAGTGAATTTGTAGTTTCTATTTATTACTATTTATTATTCCATTTATTGACAGCAAACCTGGATATAGCCACATGCCCACATGGGAGCCAGCCAGTGTCCAAGCACCTACCTGATGATCTCCCTCAAAGAACAAACGCTGCTATCACGTTGACTAAACTTATATGAGAATAGAGCTAAATTCATATTGTTTATGTCTCTCATACACAAACATGCAGCCCACATTTTCATTTCCTGCTGCTTTTGGGTTTGTTTCTACACTTTTTTGTGCTCTTCTTTTTTGTCTTGGAAATACCTGCACTAACTGATTAATGGAATTTCCATTCATGGCAGTATCACCTACATGTGATGAAATACATGTAGTATGAGACAGAATGTAGCAAAACCTGTTTTCATGGTGAACTGCTGTATGTCTGCACCTCCAGATGAAGAAATTCAACTGTAAAATCCTAAGGAAACAAAACTCTCAGTACTCTACCTGCCATTTTACTAGAGAGAAAATGAATCACTTCAATATTCGAAAGTCTATGAGTCACTGAAAGATTTCTATGAAAATGTTCTAAACACAGTGATGTTATTCTTCCCAGCAGTGGTGGAAGAAATATTCAGATCCTTCACTTAAGTAAAATTACCAATATAGCAATGTTAAAATACTCCATTACAAGTAAAAGTCCTGCATTCAAAATCCTACTACAGTAAAAGTACATAAGTATTATGAGCTTGATGTAGTTAAAGTACTGCAGTAAAAGTAGTGGTTTGGTCCCTCTGACTGATATATTATTATATATGACATCATTAGATTATTAATAGTGAAGCATCAGTGTTAGAGCAGCATGTTACTGTTGTAGCTGCTGGAGGTGGAGCTAGTTTACACTACTTTATATACAGTTAGCTAGTTTAGTCTATTGGTTCTCAACTTAGGGGTCGGGCCCCTCCAAAGGGTCAGCAGATAAATCTGAGGGGTCGTGAGATGATTAATGGGAGAGGAAAGAAGAAAAAACAAAGTTCTGATACACAAATCTGTTTTCACTTTTTGGACTTTTTCTCTAATCTTTGATTTTTGCTGAAATATTGGATCATTTGAACATTTATTGAAATGAAAGCATGTGAGAAGTTTAGAGGGAAAAATCACTATTTGGTGAAGCTGTTAACAACTCATAGACATGTGAAATGTGACCCCGACTACACACTGCTTTTTGTAAGACGTCAAAAGCCAAAAAGGTTGGAAACCACTGGTTTCATCTTTAATAATGTGTTGTATTTTAAAAGCTTGTTATATTATCCATTGTGTCAAATCTTCATCTGAAAAATAACTAAAGCTGTCAAATAAATGTAGTGGAGTGGAAAGTACAATATTTCCCTCTGAAATTTAGTGGAGTGGAAGTATAAAGTAGCATCACATGGAAATACTCAAGTAAAATACAAGTACCTCAAAACTGTACTTAATTACAATACTTGAGTAAATGTACTTAGTTACTTTCAACCACTGTCTCTCAATTTGGGGGTTCATGTTTTATTAAGGTGGATATATTATAGGTCTATTGACTACAAAAAAGCAAATGAAAACAATCTCTGATGAAAAAAAACTACACAAACATTGAATACATGCACAAACAAAAGAGTGAAAACTACAAAAGTATAAAAATGTCAACAATATGCAATTCAACATATCACCTCTGCACCATGTTTCTGCCTCTTCAACCTGTTTCCTGTTTTCTGATCATGTGACACAGAGCAGTCACGTGATTCTCAGCTTATCTTACCAGGAAGAGGTAAATCTTGCTGCTCAGGGGGAAATACAGGAAGAGGAGAAAGCAGTCATGTGCCTGCAATAACAGTAATGATTGTTTAGATCAGTGGCCAGCTTCAGGTAAACAGGTGAGAGAGGCATTTTTCAGTTTTTCAGTAATGTTAGAGACAACAGTGGTACTGCTGTGTGTGTGTGTGTGTGTGTGTGTGTGTTTAGTGAACAGGATCTCAGCTGCTTGAGTGTTCCTTTTCTCACCGAGCTGCTTTAGTAACACTTGTTCTTTTTTTCTGTGGCCAAGCAGCATTTGTTTTGCTCTCTCTGCAGAGCAGTATGTTCCCATGATTATTTTTAGGTTGTTGAACACTGTAAAATATCTCAGTTTAAGTTACCTGTATCTTAGATTAATTATAAAATTATTAATTATATAAGTCTTGCTTTTTATATGCATGAGTTCAAATTTTGTTGTCCAACTGATCATTCGCTTAACTCATCAAACTTCAAGTCCAAGCATGCATTTTTTTTGGGTTACAATGCAGCAGAAAGCCTCTTCCTCGTCATCTGAGGAAAGTTACATGATTGAGGCTTGTTATGAGTCTTTTTATGCACCTGACCTATGATCACTTGTTCTCTCTTATTCAAATTATGACAGGTGATAAGGCAGGTGTCCAAGGCTGCAACTGCCTTAGGGCCTTCAAAAGTCCCAGGTTCACTGTATGTCAGTTGGTTTTCAGGAATTTAAATAATTGCAATTTTTTAAAGGAATTTGCACCACTCAAGTACAATATTGAAGTTGAATTGTTAGTTTGTATGCAACACTGAAAGCTGTTGAACTGTCAGTTCAACAGTTTTGCAAAATACAGACTTTATGTTAAAATCTTAAAATATCTGGCCAAAAACATAAAACTAACAAGTAAATCTTAAACCACCGTGACAAGAATAAAGGTCTGTATGTATGCTAGGTGTATGTGTGTAAATGTTAAGCAGAGCTTTCATTTTTCTAGTTTCTTCTTTTAGAAATGGGGCCCTTACCAGTAACTCAGCTCCTGCTGGCCCTGACCTCACTGACTGTGGCCCTGGATAACGGTTTGATGAGGACTCCCCCGATGGGATGGATGGCCTGGGAACGCTTTCGTTGTGATATTGACTGTTTTGATGACCCAGAGAACTGTATCAGGTACGATCAATTGGGAAATTTCTCTAATTAGTTTACACAGAATGTTCTGGGCAAAGATACTGAAGCCTTAATCACTAACAACACAGCGGACTGAGGTAGACACCAATGTCGAGGGAGACTATAACCATAGTGTTGCACAGAGTTGTGCAATAATGATGAGAGTTGTTTGCTGCAGAAGGGGCTGGAACAAAGAATTGTGCTTTCTGTCAAACCACATGCACAGGACACCCATGCCAGTTACAATGTAATGATCAATAAAGAACAATGTTTTGAAATATAGGTGTAAAGACTTTTGAAAATGAACACTATATTTTTTCATCTTTTTGCTGTCGAAGCAGTTTTACATGAAAGTATGTGACAAAATTCTCACTATGATTGCTGAGCAAGTATTTGGTTGTATTTACTTTGGTGATACTGAGGGAAGTTGAATATTTACACAGATGTATTTATAGGCTTAGTAATAGTGATAGCCTTAGCCAAATGCACATATTTAGTTTTTAATATTCATCTAGATCCAGATGATAATAGGCAGTCATGTTGATTTTTGGAGAATTCCCAAAATGTATCTGGGCATATTGGCATGAATTGTGCAAAATATCAAATGAGTCACACTCATGACCACTTAATTCTGGCAATATTCAGTATATCATTTATCATGTTGCTGTAGCAACTTGCACATAAGTTGAATTGCTGTGGCTTCAGTTTTCCTACCCTGCTATCTCAAGATCATTATCTTGAGATACAGATTCATTATCTTAGGATGACAAAGTCGTTTTCTTATGATAACTAATTAAACAAACCACGAAACCATCTTATAATTCCATAGAGATAATATGTGCATTTAAGGTTTTTGTTATGTACTAGATCTGTAAAATTGAGTCACATGTCTAAAATGTAGAAGGTGTTTGTTAAAAATTTGAAATGGCAGAAATTCTGGTAGATAGAAATTGTTGTGGTGATACATGTACAGACAGACCCAAACAAACAAATGCTGTGGAAAAGTAGACTTCTGATGTCAGTTATCATACTAGATAGCTAATTAGCTGCTCAGCTGAAGCACATTAAAATGGCACGTAAACATACCTGCAAATGTCACTTTGGTCTGGTTAGATGCTTGTGTGGTTCTTACTCTTCAGTACCACTGCAGACAACACATGGTCTGTCCATGACTTGTAGTTTACGGTGTCCTTCTAGCTGGCTGAGACCAAAAGGAGCATTTGTAATATTTACAGTAATAATCAACTACTATACAGTAATAATTAACTATTAACAATGCATTAAAAAACACAACATTATTTTTAACTGGAAAAGAGGTTGACTAAATGTGATTTCAGTTGGGTTTAAAAAATCCGACTATAAAAAAAACATGTTTCATGTATTCTTGTCCTTTGTCCATCCTGTCCACAGTGAGGGTCTGTTCAGAGACATGGCAGACCGGCTGGCTGAGGATGGCTGGAAGGAGCTGGGCTATGAATATGTAATCATAGATGACTGCTGGATGTCCAGGTTGAGAGATGAGCAGGGGAGGCTGCAGCCTGAACCTTCCAGGCAGGTCTACTTTCCTCACTTTGCAGATTCAGCATGTCTGTGTTCTCTCACCTTCCATTACTGTAAATTATTTGTTTTGAAGCCACTGGAGCAGTGACTCAGGTTAAATATTTGAAATTATTCCTGTACAGGAGGTCATCAGAAAGTACAGTTTTGCTTTGAAAGATTTCAGTAGACAGAATCTGCTGTTCAACAGCCAGTTTTCATTCTCAGGCAGATATGATAGCTGTTGCTTATTAAAAAGACAAGTGGAAATGCAACCGAGAAGCATTTTAGAGGAGTAGCTGTGTAAATGCATCCGTCTCTCCAAGCCAAGTGTATTTACATCAGTAAGCGCTGCTGTGGATAAGTGGCTTCCTGCTTTAACAATACTGAATTTATCTGTCTGTGTGTGTTAAGTGATTTCCAAGCTTTTTAGCTTATAACCACTTGAAACTTACCCATGTCTGCTTGTGACCTATGCTCACTAGTTGTATATGTTTATGAATTAGGACCAGGTCAACCAGTGTTTTTTCCCTGTTTTATTTAAATATTATTTAGAGACCTTGAAGGAATAAGATTATCCAGTAATTCACAAGAAAACCCACAAAGATTAATATAATGGGCGGGTCTTTGTGACAGTATGTGCTGACAAACTTGTGTGAACACGATTGTGCATGCAGACACATAATGTAGTCTAAACAGAGCCACATACACATCCACTGTCCGCATCAGTTTAGGAGTTCATCTCACCCTTCAATCATCTTGCATACCATTAGATTTATTGGTCTTGACCCCCATGCTGGGAATCATTGTGTTCATGGTTAGTTATTATGTAGCTAGCTAAACAGGATATCCAGAAAGGGTTCTTCCTCTTGTGGTGTTGTTGGTGATTAGCAATCACCTTTAGGAGTATTAATGCCATCTTCTAATGCCTACCCAGATTTGTGTCTGGTGCCATAAAACCAGGACGAATACAGTCAGATTGTTTATCTTGATATACTGTACTTGGAGAAGTGTAAAGGAAAGTTTATGTGTAAATTGGCCCTATCCAACTTAAACATCTCTATATTATGCGTCATGTTTTAGTTTGTTCCTTATAAAGAAACAGTGTGTGCTTACTTTCCTCAAGGTTCCCAGGGGGTATTGCAAAACTTGCGTCGTATATCCATGACCGTGGACTGAAGCTTGGCATCTATGCAGACATGGGCACTTACACATGTATGGGCTTTCCCGGTACCACACTGGATAAAATTGAGATTGATGCCCAGACCTTTGCCAGCTGGGAGGTAGACTATCTGAAGTTTGATGGGTGTAACTCAAATCCTGTAGAACAAATGCTGGGTAAGAGCTTCTGCTAACCTTTAGAGCATGTTGTGATTTGTAGTTGCATGCACAGAATGATGTAATTGAAAAGCTAAAATTGTTTCTTACAAGAAGCCACATGAGATTATGGAGTGTTTTCCTTGTGCTGCACAGGTTATCCTTTAATGTCCATGGCTTTGAACGCTACAGGCAGACCTATGGCCTACTCCTGTAGTTGGCCTGCTTATCTGGGAGGACTTCCACCTAGTGTGAGTGTCATCACTACATCACTGTCAAACCAAGTTGTTGGGTCACTGAGACCTGGATAAAACTGTGCTAATATTCTGAAACAAGACTGAATTAAGGCGATTGCTGCACTGAAGCTAGAAACTTTTTGACACAAACTGGTTTTATATTAATGCGTTTTTCACTTGTTTTATAGAAACAATTTTTTGAACTCATTTACAGACTAATTGACTTGATAAGATGAAGATCTGTAGACATACTAGCATATGTAGCTGGATTGGGTACGCCTCTGATGTTCTGTGTTGTGTTCCTGGCATTTCAATTAAGAGACAAGAGGCAGCGCTGGGTCTCAGGGCTTTAGTAGTGATCTGGTAAAATACATACAAAGTAACAAAAACATCAGCTGGTGGTGTGTGTGTGTGTGTGTGTGCTTGGCTCCCCTGACAGAAAGAAGAAAACATATACAATTAACATAGAAGGACCGCAAATACAGCAGTTGTTAAGCTAACTTGGCAATGAACTCAGCACTCTAACAGTCGCCTAATTTCTCCAAATGTAATTTTATTAAAAACTGTGGTTAGCAATCACAAATATCGGCAGGATTTACAAAGAACGGAACTGATATGACATAGAACAAGATACAACCATTAGATCACATTAGTATCACATCTAAGGAATAAAAAAAAAAAGTTTATCAGTGAGTTTCAGTTGATGCAGCCTACCTCTCTATCAGTTGAATAGAGTTTTGACCCATGTGCGTGTGTACACACACCTGCGTAGCTACGCTGAACACACACACAAACCCCAGATGACATACAGGTAGGAGATACAGAGCCAACAGAACAAAAATAATAAATGGGAATGATTTGATGAAATTCATAGGCTATGGCTACATTAATCAGTTACACCAGGCTGCAACAGCCCTGACAACGACACACTGATTGATTGACACAGGTACAGACAAATCAGTGTTGAATTCAGACATTTCGTGTATTGTTTATGTTTTTATACTGGGCTAGGTAATAAAACTGGGACATTTTAGTGTTTTAGAGATATTTGTCGGGACTCGAGACACCCAGCCTGAAACTGAGACAATTGTGGACAAACCGGGACATCTGGTCACCATAGCCTCAGCTGTACTTTTTATTTTGTGCATATGCAAATGTAAGCATGCTAACATGTAAACTAAGATGGTGCCCATACTAAAAATCAACATGTTAACATGTCATTGTGAGCATGTTCAAAGGTTAATGTTAGCATTTAGCTCAAAGCACGGCAGCTGTGCCTAAGCATAGCCTCACAGAGCTGCTAGCATGGCTGTAGACTCTGAAATGAAAAAGAAAATGGATTCACTATTATTGACTTAATGATTGGTGTTATGGCTTGCACAATACTTTTGTGTGCACGCTTCAAGTCGGTTTCCCTTTTTCTACCAGGTGAATTACTCTCTGCTGGGGGATATTTGTCACCTGTGGAGGAATTATGATGATATCCAGGACTCATGGGACAGTGTGCAAGGCATCATTGAATGGTTCGCCAACAACCAGGATGATCTGCAGCCAGCTGCGGGGCCTGGACGATGGAATGACCCTGACATGGTCTGATGGATTTGTCTTCATTATTGATCTGTATGACATCACTCAAGTGATCATAGAGACAATCATAGCCCTAACTGCTGTATCTCAGTGTGTCAACACATTTAAGGTTTTCTTTACTGTATTTCTGTATTTGATTCATTTGGTTTTACACTGCCGACTTACAAGAAAAACTAGCTTGCTTACGGGACAGAGTTTGGATAAAGTAAACCTATCCGTGTAACATTAGCTTTGCCCATGGCCACATTAAGGTACATAGATTTGACAACACATCTTTTCCGCTGTGTTTTGACCTTCCATCCACACATTTCACATGTAAAGATGTTGCTTTTCAAAAATGTGGGACATATCTGAAACAACAATCTTGTGTTTTAGAGTAGATGAGGAAAACAAGGAGATGATTGAGTGCTGTGTGGCAGTCAGTGGTGGAAGAAGTATTCAGATCTTTTACTTAAGTAAAAGTACCAATACAGCAATGTAAAAATACTCCATTGCAAGTAAAAGTCCTGCATGAAAAATCCTCACATACCTCTAATCTCTCCTCAGCTCATCATTGGAAACTTTGGTCTCAGCCTGGACCAGGCTCGCTCTCAGATGGCTTTGTGGGCTATAATGGCTGCACCTCTCATCATGTCTAATGACCTTCGAAACCTGGACAACAGCGCACGGGCCATCCTGCAAAACAAAGTGGCCATTGCCATCAACCAGGACCCCATGGGTATCCAGGGAAGACGCCTGCTGCAGGTTATCATCGTTATTCAGACATCAGTTTATTTACACTAAAACATTGTTGACAGTGTGGTGAGAGGAGGGTTTGTGTCTTTAAACATCATGCTCATATTTTTCTTTTTACAATGTGTGTGTTGTTGAACAGGAGAAGAGTCACATTGAGGTGTACTGGAGGCCTCTGGTTCATTCAGCCAGTGCCCTTGTGTTCCTCAGTCGACGGACAGACATGCCCTACCGCTACCATACCTCCCTGGCTAAACTCAACTATGATGCTGGCAACTATGAGGTTTGTAAACCTTCTGTATCTTGCCCTGTGTTTTCGCATTTATACTGAAATGATTAGTTTATTAATCAGTCCACAAAATGAATCAACAATTTGAAAAATTAATTGCTTCTGTTATTTACCAAGAAAAAATGCCAAGCATTCTCTGGCTCCAGCTGCTTCTATATGATTTTTTTTTTTTTGAATATGTTTGGTTGTTGCACTGTTGGTCAGTTTCTAAAAATATAAGAGAAAACTTTGTTGATCCCCAAGAGGGAGATTTAGCTCTACAGCAGAACAGGAACAGACCAGAAAAGCAGGAAGGAACATGTACAGGAAACATAACATCAACAGATAATCAATCAATCAAACAAAATCAGATTACATTACCTGACTCAAAACCATTGGGCATAAATATAATGCATGTGATCTGATATTTCAATATCAGATCACATGATAACACAGACATCAAAGTGGCACAGTAGATATAATATATGAATAATTCATATTTATTTTTAAATTAGTATTTACACATGATGAATATAATCCCCCATAATGTGAAAAAATTACACATGTATATATGTTATATAAATGTGTATATATGAAATAACAGAATACAACAGAACACGGTAGCATAGTATGCGTGAACATAGACATACAGTATACAGGTGTCTAGACATAATACGTCTCTACCAAGCAGCAACCTCCAGGGCCGAAAAATGAAGCCAATGCAGAAGTGCCAAAAACCTGCATTCTATCTAACAGCCATCAGGGGGCGACTCCACTGGCTGCAAAAGGAAGTCCAATTGTATGGAAGTCTATGAGAAAATGACCCTACTTCTCTCTTGATTTATTACCTCAGTAAACTGTTTCCTAATGAGTTTATGGTCTCAATTGCTAGTTTCAAGTCTTCTTCAATACAGCATGATATTCATTTTGTAAATTATGGTCCCATTTAAGAGTAAAATAGGCGATAAAGCAGCGTATGCTTTAGGGCGTGGCTACGTTGTGATTGACAAGGCGCTACCACTGCCACAGCTTTGCTTATGTTATGTAACCATTGCTTATAGGTGTAGCTGCTGCTATTTCACAGTATGTTTTCAGTTCATTTAGTCAATTGTAACATTGTGGTTGCCTAAAAACAATCTTGTTCAGTCTTGTTTGGTTGTAATAAAAGACCCATCAATGAGTCGGATGATCAGTTTTTCCGGTGAGTACATTTTGTCTTAATGGTTTTAGGCCTGTTTTTCGCTAGCAAAAATTAGCATTAGCATTATCACTGTTAACCATGGATTGTAAATGCACCGTGCTAACCAAGCTAGCAGCTAGCGCTATGGTCAGCTCCACCCTCTCGTCCAAATATGGTCACTTCTGGCTCCAAAAATCAAACATGGCGACGGCCAAATCCAAGATGGCGATGGTCAAATCGCTATCCTCGAGGCTTCAAAACAGCAGTTCGCAAACCAATGGGTGCCGTCACAGTGACTACGTCCATATTTTTTACAGTCTATGGTCTCTACATCATTTTAGTCATGACCTACATGGACATTGACTGAAAACTGAGATCAGCACTGAGGCTGCTAGTCTAACTGCAGTAAACTGGCGGTAATGGGTGATAATGCTGCGTGTAATCACTGGAGTTGTGTGTTCTCTGTCTTGCCCTGACACGTTGCTGAGCAGGGTGTGTTGATCCTGATGTGGGTGTGTTATGAATATTCTGCCTACTCTCCCCATTGTCTGGATACACAGACTGACAGTCACTTATTATATACTGACAAAAAACTCACTATTAGCTACAAAATATAAATGTGAATAAAATCAAAAGGTATAAAATACAATTTATGATATGTATATTAATCCTAATCTTCTGTTCTGGGCACCCCTGGCCGTCTTAAATCTCTCCAAAAACACGATCAACTTGACATTCAACTTTTCCTAATTTTATGAAAATTACTAATAAACATAATTTTGAATTGATGACATGTTTCAGAAGTCTGCTACAGAAAATAACACGACTTCTGTTGGTACTGTAAAACTTGCTTGAATACAACAGATGTTTAGATACTCTTCATCTATGATTGGTATTGAGAGAGAAACAGAGAATTTGACCTCTCTGAGGTCTGATTGTCCCCAAACATCAGTAACGTCACCTCCATCAAATGTGCAAGCTCAGTGTGTGGTCAAGGGAAGGTACTTGTTTATTTTTCATATACATCCTGCTGCCTTCATCATATATATATGGCATGATTTAATAACAAATTTCACATTTCACATTATGCCCAGCAGCAGTCATAAATCCATCCAACAGCAGTCAGAGACAAACCAGACAAACTGATATTTATCTCCAGCTCAGCCACTCTACTATGCTGTCTTAGTATTTCATTTCATGAAGTAGCTTATTTATCCAATTTAAACACATTATTTGGTGAAATATAACTCAAATCATCAAATGTGAATTACCTTGTCTCCTTCAGCCTTACATATTCTCTTTCATGTTCCTTTTTAGGCCTACGATGTGTTTACTGGCTCGACAGTGAAGGGGTTGAATGCCACAACAGAGTTGACACTCTCCATCAATCCCTCAGGTGTTGTCATGTGGTTCGTCTATCCAGAACAGTACAAAGAAGAGGCTGAGACACTCGTCCAACAGCACACGAAAGCCTCATTTACATTCCACAAAGCTAAAGCTTTGCATCATACTGTCTTATGACGGGATTTTATAGAAAGTTTTAACATGTTTGACCTTCATATACCTGATGAATATCTGACAGAAATGTAATAAACCACTAAGCGAGACAGTGTGCAGGAGTTTTTAATTTTTAGTTCAATGAAAGATAAAAGTAAAAGAAATTTACTTTCAGTCCTGCTCACAAACTTCAGAATTAAAAAACTATTTATCATGGGGTTCCGGTTCCCGAATGGCAGCTAAAATAACAGCTCCTTGGAAAAAACACTTACTTCGCCCCTTCAAGCTGTCAAATACAAAATTTCTTGAT
The DNA here is from genome assembly GCF_914725855.1 of Thunnus albacares. NCBI lineage: Eukaryota > Metazoa > Chordata > Actinopteri > Scombriformes > Scombridae > Thunnus > Thunnus albacares. The sequence goes on from NC_058113.1 coordinate 1,248,004, forward strand.
AAAACTTGAACTGTGTCGGGCAAGAATGGGGAAGAAGCATACAAATAAATAAAATAAAGCAATAAAAAAAGAAATTAAAGCACTGTTAAAGAACCAGCAAATGGAGAAAACACGAAGAACAGCTCTCCTACACAGACACAAGATTGCAGCTAACGCTAATCCAAACAATGTGGCAAGTTTAACAGAAGTTTAAGAGGAGATATGCGAATTTCACAAGGACACAAAACAATAACTAAACAAAATGAAATTCAAGCTCACCAACATTAATCAAAAAGAAAGCGGAGCCAGAGACATGAATTGAAAAGGTGTAAGACCGCATTCAAAATGTTGAAAAGGTGCAAAGTAAGATGATAAAAGTGATAAACCAACAAGAAGATAAACTTCTTGACCAAGAAGGGAGATCCCGATGGGAGAATATAAGGATATATAATGTTCCTGAAGGAGCGGAGTGGTCGCCTGTGGTGGAGTTTGTGGAAAAGTTACTCTGGGACATCCTGGACATCCGCCAAACTACAGAGCTTGGCATCGAGAGAGCACAGCGGGTGCTTTCCCCATGACCCTCTGGGGACAGGGAAGACAAGCTGCGGTCAATAATAGCTAGAAGTTTTGACTACCTGTAAAAGTGCTGCTAAGCTAAACAGAACCTAAAATAGATGGTGCTATATTCATCTTAAAAAATACACATTTAATATGAACTTTTTGTTACTCTATATATTTTTTGCATTGATTCCTTTTTCCCCATTTAAATGAGAATATATACATGGGTGGAATACACAGGAAAGTCTTTTCTGTGTAATGACAGACTTTGTCATAATTTTTTTGGGAGCTGCAGGAGGAGAGGCTTTTCCCCAAAGCTAGACGTTTCCTCTCAGCCCAGGGTCAACTACTAGAGATCCCAGCCTTGGAATCACACTTTATCTATTTGTTCATCTGCGTTTCTTTGTTCTTGCTTTCACAGAGTAGATCTGTTATGTTCTATTTTGCTAATTTCAATGATACATACGACATGACAGATAAATACGTATGGCTAGCGGCAGAATAAAATTCATTTCATGTATTGACAATGGGCTGTTGAATCCAATAAAACACAGTAAAATTCTGTCTAAAATGAAGAAAGAACAAGACCATGTGGTATATCTACACTCTTATCCCGAATTAGTTGACTTTACTAGAAAATTGCGTGGAAACGCAGTCTAAGTTGTATAAAATAAATGTTTTAAGTTAAACACACATAAACATAACAAATATAACATTTATCACAAAATCATTTGTTAAGTAATCTCTTTTCATCTAATTTGATTAATTATACCATGTTGATTTTGAGATAATTATATTAAATACATTCTGTTTCAACAAAATTGTAGGGAACTGAAGAAATTAAACAATACATTTAAATGTCCCAAGGTAATTTACTAGTTGACAAAACATTGGAAGGTAACACTTCAAATGTCAAAATGAAGGAATATGAATGCACAGCCTGCTATATCCTTATGAACAACTGGACACATAAACACCTCTACAACTTGAGAAGGACAGATGAACTGTGTTAACTATATCAGATCAACTGAGCACTAATATGCAGTCCTAAGCATACGCTTCTGGCTGGACATTCCTGTCCCTTATTAAATCACTCATTACATAATACAAAATAAAAAGCACCTGTTCAACGTTTCCTTTGTATCACTGGTGACAAAGGGGAATGAAACCACATGAGGCTTTTGTGTTGTATTTTATTAAACTTGCAAAGTTTTTGAGGCGCTATTGGGGTCAAAGAGGGGACAATAACAATATGGTGAAGAGGCATGAGGTTGTAGTGGACAATCAATAAAAACAATCATCTAAAGAAAAAGAATTAGCACCAATTGAACTATACAGGTCAGCAGAGCCATCTGCAAAGTAGAGCTGAAAAACACCCATGAATGTCCTTTTTGGATTTGTAATGTTCAGTTCTTGGTCCATTAATTATCTTCCTAGTTACATCCCCAACCAACTACAACTTACCAATATCCTGCCTGCCATACCCTCTCATATGGGCCTTGAAGAATAAATAGGCAGTGGAATAAAGAAAGAAAAGATGACAAATGTTCGTTGAAAGGACTAGATGTTGCAATCCCTAGTGTTAACACTACTTCTAATTCAGGAGTTCTTGAAGGATGGCTGCTATAAGGCTTTACCAGTGGGACACATCGTCAGTTGTGTACCTCAGCATCACAGGGTGTTTCGGCCAATTATTACAATACACTCTCTGCTGAGGCAGGCCCACCACAGGTTGATCAAGCCTGGGTGTGTGTCCCGTGGTTAGCTGTTCGCCTTAGCAGCCCAGGTGGTGTTGCTACTCTTCAGCCACAGCCAATGGCTTGTCCTCTCGGCGGTGTTGGCCAGCTCTTGGATGGCTTGTCTGTGAGCCTGTCCCCTGACTCTGACCTCCCTAAGGAGCTTCGCTGTTGTGCTGGCTACAAATCCCCTACATCCCACCTCCACCGGGCGCACTCTTATCTTCCAGCCTCTGTCCTCTGCCTCAGCTGCTAAGTTGGAGTGGGGCGCACATCCGGTTGTTGAAGGGTTGGGCGTTGATGGATACCCTCTTGCACTCGAGTTTATCGGCTAGACACCTGAGGACCTGGTTGTGTCTCTACGTGTATCTGCCTTGAGTGAGGCTGGTCCTACAGCCAACCAGGATGTGCTTGAGTGTTGCAGGGGTTGTACACAGGGGGCAAGATGGGTCCCTTCCAAGCCATAGCTGCAGATTTATGGGAGAGGGCAGCACATCATACGTAGCTTGGACGATGAAGGATTCCATGCCCCAGAGTTTGCTCCATGTGAGTTTTCTCTTCTTGACACCCTCCCACCTCATCCAACGGCACGTTAACACTAAGCTAACTTTAGCGTCTAGCTAAGTTGTAACTTTGGCGTTTAGCTAACCTCATCGGACAGGTCTTTTAGGAAATCAATTTTACCAAAAAGATATCTACAAATAGTTCCTTTACACACTCACCATTGAACTTGGAGTAACGTTGCTTTCAAATACTCACAGCTTTCTCACGGTCACGGTCAGACGCAGCAGGAGAGCAGGAGATGTGTGCAGCAGTCAGGACCAGCGGACTCTGCACACAGGACTCCTACTCACTTGTTCAATTGTACTAACTTCAATTTGGAAAACTTAGCATACCTCTGAAGAAGTACAAAGGAATTTTAAAAGAAGCACAGGAGCAGCACACTGATGATGTCAGAGGGCTGTGATTGGTTGATCGCAATGTTGGTCCACGAACACAATGTTGGATGTTGATCCAGGAACATGTCCTTCTTGGCTAAATCACGTCGTGCCTCTGCTTAACATAAGTATACATATTTCATATATACTATATGAAATATGCAAAATACTGCAAACAACTTATTTGATTTAGTAATGAGAACATTTTTTTTTACAAAACATGAAAGTATAATTAATGACCACTCAAAAGTTTAATTAAAACCATAATCTGGGTTTACAGTGTACAGGAAACTCATTTAAATGATAAAGAACATGAAAAACTAAAGAGAATGGTCTTCACTAATCTGTTTCTTCTTCTCATACAAATCAGAACATAGAGGAGGAGTTGCTATTCTTATCTAAAGCAGGCTAAATTTTGAAAAAGTATTTGAAATGGGAGATAGAGAGGGTAGATATATTTTAGTAAGGGGAATATGGATGGGAATTCAGTTATTCTACTGAATGTATATGCACCCCAAGGAAGTGATATTAGTTTCTTCTAGAAAATCACTAATATCATGATAACAGAAACAGAAATTCTTTTTGTTGATTTGTGGGGGAGATTTAAATATACACTTACAACCAAAATTAGACAGTTCCAGTAGAAAAACCCATGAAACAAAGTCCCTACATAAGAAAGTTATCACACTTTTTGAGGATGTTGGTCTAATTGACATATGGAGAGACTTTTTCCCTAACAGAAGGAAGGACACTCACTATTCTGCCCCCACCCCCTATATACAAGAATGACTATTTCATAACATTTGGACAAGATAAAGACAAAATAAACACCTGTGGAATTAGTACAGCAGATTTAAGTGACCATGCACCCATATATTCATCCGTTGATTTTAACCTGCAACCAAAGAATACCACATGGAAACTAAACTCAAGTCTCCCTACTTTAAGGAACAAATTAAAAAAGATATTAGTCTTTACTTATAATTCAATGATAATGGAGAGGTCTCATCTCCTATTCTAAGGGATACGGTAAAAGCAGTTTTAAGCAATATCTTCATATAAGAAAAAAAGGAATAAAACATTAGAGGAATTACAAAACAAGCTGAAGGAACTAGAAAGAAAAAACAAATTGCGTTTGGTGCAGGATACATTTGAGGAAATTAGAAAAAAATAGGAACAAAATTAACAGTTTGGCTACACAAGAAATCATGAAAAATCTAATGTTTCTGAAACAGAGACACTATGAGAGTGGATGTTAATCTACAAAAATCTTGGCGTGGAGACTGAAAAAAAAGTGGCAGAAAATGCAATTCATAGACATAGGGATCCAAGAACAACAGGGATTAAAAAAAGATACACTAAGTGAAATTCAGGAAGCTTCTGAAGTGCTTTACAAAACTCTATATTTCAAAGTTCCAGGGGGAAGCGTAACCCAAACTGACACCTGCCTGAATTCCCTAGAGTTACCCACTTTAAACAAAAGACAAAACAGAGCAATGACTGCTGACATAATTGAAGGTGAATTAAAACCTGCAATTAGCAGGTTTAAATTAAACAAGTCACCAGGATCAGATGGTTATACGGCAGAGTGGTATAAGGAATTTAAAAATGAGCTACTCCCAACACTGAACTGAACTATTAAAAAGACAATTACATCTGATTGACAAGAGCCGTGACACTGTTTACATAAAACTCTTTACTCTTCAAGTAAAGGCGTGGTTTGCACCTTTTTTAAAGCCCAGACATGCAATCTCAGCTATACCAATGAAAAGTAAGGATAAAATGGAATGTGGGTCTTTTAGACTAATATCTGTTCTTAATGTAGATTATAGATTATTTACTTCCATCATGGCCAGACGATTAGAAGAGTTCCCACCCACGCTGATATATAATGATCACACAGGTTTTATACAACACCACCAAACACAGGACAACTTCATATATTAAAACAAAATGGGAAAAGGAAGGAGGGATAATTATATCTGAGGAAGAATGGACAACAATATGGTGGTATCAATGGAAGTGTACCAGTTCACAGAAATGGAGGGAGTGTGGCTGGAAAAGCCTGATAAGGTATTTTATTACACCCATCTCATGGAGACACTGTGGAAACCAAAATGCAAACCACTTTTGTTTTATACATGGTAGGTATCTTTTTCTCTGTTTTTACTTTTCTGTGTGTGTACTTCTTAAAAAGACTATTTTTAGATCTGTGACAAACATGAATATATGATATGTATATAAATACAGTATCTGAACAACACCACTCAGAAATCCTCCAAAGACAGAGATTGATAATGTTTTTGTAAGACGTTATACAAGTATACTATCCTTACCTCTATTACCTATACCATCTGAGTTAAACTACTGGTGCTGATTAGGCCAATAAACAGGCCCAGTGTATATGAACTGATAAAACTGGACTGTCTGTTTCATGCACTTTTTATATAATGTCTGTTAAGTTCTATGTATGCATAGTTGTGATTATTTTAATCTGGTCCATGAAAGTTGAAACATTCTTTTAATAATGAGTAAAGTTAAGTAATTGTTACAACCTTCAAAACTCTGAACAATGGGAACAGTTCAGACTGCGTGATGTTGCAGTGGCTCACCACCGATGGGCAGTGCAGACTGAAAAGTACAATCAGAAGTTCAGACTGCTAATTCCTCTCCTGAGACATGATCACAGACATGGTGAGGTCTGCTGCCTCCACCTTCAGCTCAGAGCGCTATTAGGTTAAGTGTGTTTGGATTGTGTTGGGTAAGCTTGTTTAAGCTTTTTGTCAGATAAAGTTAGAGCCTTCTTAATCTATACTGTGGTTTCACAGGGCCGAGGATTAGATGAAATGTAATTAGGTTTAGTGGAAAATGAAACATTCAGTGATGTCATGATAAATAAAACAGTGTGTAAACTTTTACCTGCAATCTAAACCTTCAGGTCACCACCCAATATTGCACATTGGGTGGTGACCTGAGTTGAAGACGGGTATATGTTATTGAACTTTTAATAGTAGTGTTATTAATATGTACAACATTAATGCCACAGAAGCAATGTCTGTCTGCATCACCCCCCCACACCCTTTTTTTTTTACTTTTAACACTACTATTAAAAGTTCAATAACCTATACCCGTCCTCAACTCAGGTCACCACCCAATGATAAGATATTTATATGACTTACATGTAGCCTTATCTCTCCAGGGATTTCTAGCTTTAATGCTCCTAATTTTCTTCTCTTAAAGGATAATTCTGCCAATTTTCCATATTTTTCTTATTGTTAACAAATCTCAAATAATCTGATCTACTAACAAATATTGTGTGTGTATCCAAAGCCTGGTATATCTTACTCCTCTGTGCCTAGTTTGTTTAGAAACGGCTAATGACAGAGATCCCATTTTCAGTCTTTGGAGAGTAGTTTCATTTCAGGAAGAGACATCATACATGCATGAGGAGGCAGGTCTGTTGACAACGCTCAGCTAGCTTGATGTGCTACGTATCACAAAGTCTTGACTTTGTACTAAAATTCTTTTGAGAAATCTATAATGTCTGATCAGTACAATGAGTGTGAAAAAATGGTGATTGTTTACTGTGAAGAGAACTGCATCCTTGCGCATATGCTGTTATTACTCTTTGGAGCTGCTTCTAAACAAACTAAAGTAACCACCATCTTCATGACGAAGAAACATGTCACCCAGTGCAGATGAGTGACACCCAGTGCAGATGAGTGACTCATTGACATAGTTTTGGGACAACAGTGGAGGTCCACAGCACAGAGGAATAATGTATATCAGACTTTGCATACACACACAATACTTGAAAGTAGGTCAGTTTATTGTTGGTTTGGATCCAAATATGAGATCCGTTGACAATAAGAAAAACATAGAAACTTGCTAGTCTTATTCATTAAATCATTAAATTCACAACAATCCCGCAAGGGTGGCTTGTTAGATTTGTTGTTTTGAATTGTGTGACAATTTGAAACTTTTCCATCCACCTTTTACGTTAAAATAAAACCTGAGGTGCCTTCATCAAGAGAAGAGCAGTCTGGACATAGACAAAAGAGGTCAACCAGCCAGACTGCTGATATCATCGTCAACCAACCTTGTAGAATGACACAGCATTAGATAGGTGATACAGAGTCCAGAGTCCTGCAGCTGCAGGTGAGTAACAAACAGGAACATCCTCCTGTCAAACTTGCAACATACAGGGTCAGGCTCTCTCTGTGCACATTAGGTGGAAGATAGAACATGTTTTCAGTAGCCCTAACACTTCCCCATGTACCCATTGAACCAGCTGACTGCAAGCCACACCCCATCGAAAATGAAAAAGTCCTCCAAAAATTCGAATCAGTACTTTAGACATTAAAGTCAACTTTGCAGCTTTACAGAGATATTTAATCTCTTTTAGCTTATTATTTTGGTTTCATGGCTCATTTAATGCATAATTCAATCTCAGCAAATATTACTGGGACCACTATAGAAAATTGCAGATGAACATTTAATATCCAGGAATTCACATTATAGACACTACCACTGACTATACCTGTAACAAACTGACCACAATTTCACACATTGACCATACATGGTCCAGCCATATACTAGGTTTGACCTAGTCTTCTTCTAGGACAGTGTCTTTAAACAATGTACAATATGGCAGATGTAGGGTCAGTCCATATCTCTGATTGGCTGGCATGCACACACAGACTGGTTAGATTTCATTTATGTGTTATTAAAAAGTTTTATATTGTTGTTTCATATCATTCACACCCTAGCTGCTGAGCAGTGAATGCTGGGTGTGCTTCTCAATGGCCCAGGCTGGCTCTGGGGGTTTCCTCTGGCCCCAAACTCTGCTGAGCTGGAAGGGAAGTGGTCCATGTCCACCCACGTCTTTCCCACACAGCCCCCTTTTGGTCCGCCTGGGGTCAGTGTGGGTCAGCGCCCTTCTGCCAGCTGCCATCACTCATGGATGAATCCACAAAGGAAGACACCAAACATGCTGAGAGTCATACACGTGTCCTTTAGATGTATATGCTCACACATGCAATATTTACAGCAGAGGCCCAGAGCCACAATGTCTTTTTAGACTGCTCAACAAAAAGTATGCTGCACTGAAGAAGACCTCAAGCATCCTGCATCGTAAGTCTTCAATATGGGAGTGCTAACCAGTGTTGTGAGTCAGTTTTAAAAGCAATAATAAAATGACTGATTTACTATGTCTGATGCATGACACATGGCATCTTTGAACATCTCAAACTTCGCCAAATAGGAAGGCTCAGTGAAAACTAGCATTGTGAAAGTTTTTCAATTTAATAAAATATTTGGAATATAAATATAAAATATTTGTGAAATTCAGAGGGAGATATAAAGTTATGCTTTTTTACATTATAAAACTAGAAATCATTTTTCTCTCCACGTTTCCAAAAGAATATTTAAACTGTAATTCTGAGGCAGACAAACAACTCAGGTCATCAGCTTCAGGTGTTTCAGGTCTATGTAGATTGTTTGTTTACTCCTGCTCAGCGCTTAGACTCGGGACTTAGTAGCAATATCCAAGTCAGTAAGATTAAAGGACAGGTTCACAGTTTTTCAGTCAGGTGTCACATGAGTAGTGAAAGAGGTTTTCCTCGCTGTAATCATTCCTCCAGTTCATACTGGCTATTAAAAGATTCCCTTCAAATGCACTTCCAATGAAAGTGTCATGGACTCGTGGTTTTTGGACTCTGTATTTTTGTTCTTTTGGTTTCCTGTGTTGCACTTCTGTTGTCCAGTCCTTTGGGTCATGTGGTTTTGCTCATTCATGTGATTTGGTTTGTATCTTTAAGTGACTGTCTTCCATGATTATTTGGCTCATGGTGTTGTGTACTTGGGTTTGTGTTCATGTGTGTTTTTGGATGGGTTGAGGTATGCTGGTTTGTTATTGGGAGGTTTTGTGTTTTCTGGGTTTTGGGTTTTCTGTTGTTTTCCTGTCTGTGTTCCTGTGCTGATTTTCCATCCTTTGCCCATCTACACACCCGCCCTGCATCTAGCCTCGTTAGCCCTGCTGTGCTCCCTGTGTCTCCCCCAGCCAATCAGCTCCTTGTCTGTTCTCCTGTTTTATCACCTCACTCCCCTCTCCTGAGCTTTTCCACCCATCTTCCCGCCTGCAGTCTCTGCATTCAGGTCCACCTGCTCCACTACACTTATCAGAAGGATCCAACAAATTATGGACCCAGCAGAGCAATGCCTTTTTTTTTTTTTGAAAGGTTTTTGAGTTCAAAAGCACTGTCTTTTAATTTACTGGATGATTAGAAGAGATGGTTAATCTTTGTACAGTGCACACATAAAACATGTACAGTGGCTCATACCGGTCCCACAAAATGAATTCTTCATCATAAATCACTGTAGTATTGTTTTATTGGATTTATATTCATCAGCGATGGTGTACACACGGTCTAATTCTGTCAGTCAAAAAATGCAACAATTAATGAAATCAAGTTAATTTAATGTCCCCTCCTGCTATTGTTAAAAGCCTGTTCAAATGCCAAAAAATCAAAGGATGTGTATTAAATGCAATACATTTGCACTAAGTACACTCATTAATTTATTGTAATGTGAAATTTTCACTGAATTAACTCAGTAACACATTGAGGCATTTTCAAACTGTCTTGTAAAGGAACTGTAGGTTATCAATTTACATTCTAATGTCTCAGTTTAAGGCAAATCCTCTGAACACAGCACATAAAACATGGCTACATTCACAGTATGAAAACCACATCTAGGTCTTCAATTTTCAGTATTGATCTCCTTTCAGAATTCCTTGTATCATATAATGTCATCATATTGTTTAGGTGTTATCAGACATGTGTTGTATATAAATACAACTCAGTGTAGATTACCAGAGAAAAGATTTAAAGTATTTTAAATGTATTACAATAAGTGATAAGATGCTAAGAAATGTGAATTTGAGCAATGTGTTAGTTACACAGCCTGTCCAGTATGACCTGGAGAGTGTGGTATGTTGAGTGAGGAGAGAGGTAGTGATGCTGATCCCATTTCACTGCAGAGATGCAACCAGCTGAGTGTCTCAGTGAGGTTAGGACTGATGGGGACATTTATTATTTCAATGCAAGGAAAAACAAATATCCAAATTGTATGACTGTATCACGTACTGTATGTATGATATATATACATGCACACTGAATTGTTTCAACACCTCACTGAGACTTAAATTACACAAATATCCATCATGCATTACAGTAGTACACAGTAGTATGTATCACTGGAAACTGGACTCTTCCACTATTGTAAGTTTAAACAATGTTTGATCACACAACAGGGTTTGTAAAACATGATTAATTGGTTTATACGACAAACCGGTTTAAAGTTTTACATATATATGGGAAACATTAGGCCAGTTGTATTATACTAGCCCCTTCTTGGTCAGGAAGACAGTTGGTCCTCTGTAGGGCAGAGGAGATGAGAAAGAATAGAATGAAAAATGATGCATGTTTGCAACACCTGAGGCCGTCTGTACGATCTATGATGCATTTAATAATGTGTGATCTGTCTTAAATTTGTTTTCTAAAATGCTACTCATGCTCCATTACGAAGGCTTTGAAAGTTCACTAATTCTCTTGACAGTATATTTGAGTCTGGTGAAGCCCTGACAGGGTTAAGCAAGTCTGAATTTGGGTCTTTAGCCACATTTCACTTCCAGTAAATTAAATATTGCCAGCCTTAGCCTTCTACCAGAATATCTTACTGTAATGAATCATCATGAGTCAGGGTAAGATTGCCAGTATTAGTTGGTCACTTCATCACATATCTGACATTATCAATAAAAACATCTTTCACCTGAATGAGTAATCCAGTGTGCAGCCTGTGATTAATCAATATTACACAAGAGGGTGTGCTTTACCGTCACTGTTAGCACGACTGAAGTGACTATGAGGTTAATCTTTCCTCTTTACTTTGATGGTGTTTACATCCACAGAAAAACAGTGTAGGAATTGTAGTTTTAGTTTTTACTAGTAAATAAAGTTCTCCAACTTCAGTGGGCCAAAGATCATTTGACCAATTAAAACAAACATGGGCCATGATATATAATATTTGGTGTCAAACTATCTTCCGTCATTGACTGACTGAAGTCTGTGTTCTCAGAGGACACTTATATCTCCCCTGGTGATTCTATGCCAGACCTGAACTGCAAACTGGACTTTTGCCTTTGGTCTGATTTTCGGCGAGTGACACAACGGTTCCGCTGGACTGAGGTCAGATGAATGACAATGCCAGTCCACAACATCCCACTGCTGTGTCATAAAAAACTCCCTGGCTGCATTTGCTGTATATTTAGGATTGTCCTCCTCCTGCATTGTCTTAAAATTGGCAGGCAACATGAAAAAGGGGGTTACTTCAATGTTCACCCAGTATGGATTTGAACACAAAACTACTTAAAACCAAGTCAGCACTTAAGTTTCAGTCATTGTTTCATTTCAAATCAAATATGCTGGTGTCAAAACAACCTAAATGTGTCACTGTCTAAGTGATGGACTCTACTCTGCTCTCTACTCATTATCTCTTATCAGCTGGTGGTTTTACAGGTTGATCATGCTGTCTAACAACAATAAACTCTGATCAGACATGACTTCTCAATTCAAGCCAGCATGCTGACGGATTTGGAAGTTAAACACATTAGAAACAAGGACTTACCAGGACATTTCATGCCTTTGTGGAGCTGAATCTCCAATTTGCGGTCAACGCTGCACTGATGCTACTGTGGTTTAGCCAGCTGCCTCATTATTTTCTTCTGCTTGTACACTTGTTATTACAGTAATGAGGTTTTTCCACTTGGGGGAATTGAATAATCTGTCCACAGAACACGGTTTTTGCCATTTCATTCGGTTCTTGCTTTCATTTACTTTACAGTCAACTGATAATATTATGATTTGATTCAGAAAGTGAAGTGAAAAAACACACTGTTTATTTAACTGGCTCACCAAGGAGGCAGTGAGAATTCACTATGTAACTTGAATATACAGAGCCTTGACTTCTCTTTATTCTTACAGATTAACAAAGTGTCATATTCAGCATATCATGAAATGGAAACTCTGTTTCCAATCACTAATTCTACTTCAGACACATTCTGGAGGCCCCCCAGGCAACTATAAAAGTTCTATTAAGCCAATTGGAGATGCATGGAGAAGCACACTAGAACCCAATATATCTATGTTGTATGACCTTTGATGAAGAAATGCCTCTATCAAAAGAAAGAACACATTTCACAGAATACAGACTGATTTTTCCAAATGTGCGCATTTATTTGGTCTCCAATTACTATCCAAAGATGATTATAGGCATACTTTACAGGACTCACGGCAAGTCAAATTAAAATGCTCACCGTGGCAAAAAAAAGAGAAGATAAATAATGTTAACAAAATCTGTTTTCTTCATTCCGTCTCTCTTCTTTTTATTTCGATTCAAGGCTGCTTTACGATGATTGACAGAGACAATAACAGCTAATGTTATGGGAATATCACATATTCAAATAAAACATTTACAAACTCCTCTGATTATTAATTGTGCATTGGTAGGCTATAAACTAACCCTTAGCTGTAAAACATCAAATGCATACATTTCATGGCTATCGGAAACTTTTAGAAAAACTTTTAACAATGAATTTGGGATGTAATCCCATTTGTCTAGGGTCCTGCTGTCTGCCTGGTCACCATATGAAAAACTGTAGATTACATTACATAACTTGAACAGGCTCAGAGTTCATTTAGTTAGAGTATTATCACAGTTTAGCTAATTTAATAATGTTACTCTGTTACTAACCTCAATCACATATGCATAAATATGGCACAACATTAACGTAACTTGCGTACAAATAAGTTATCGAAATATACAAATTAAATGAATACCTTGAAAATACATGAAACCTTGGCTAAATAAGAACGCAACAAAAATAGTGGTGCCTCCATCACCCAGGTTGATAACCCGTGAAACTGAGAGGGGAGAGATGAAGGAGTAGTCTGCCCATTCATCACTATGCTAACTGTGTCGAGAGCATTCTAGTGTGGCACCAATGTGCATTCGTGCACTACACAGTGACATAATGACCATTCCTTCTTTATTAGTTTTCTTGGAGGACCCAAGGTAGCTGCATAAAAAGTTCCAGAACATTTCACTGTGGAATTTCAGAATAAAGGCCCTCCAAATGTATTATACACTGTTCTACTTAGAATACTGTAAAAAGGAAACTGCCAGTTTCCAATCACAAATTCCACTTCAGACATATTCTAGAGGGCCCCATGTAGTTGCACAAAAAGTCCCAGAACATTTCACATTTTTTTCATTTTGAAAAAAATAGACAGCATAATGAGATATAATATATTTGGAGGGACTTAATCTGAAATTCCACAGTGAAATGCTCTGGAACTTTTTGTGCATCTACCTAAGGACCTCTAGAATGTATCTGAAGTGGAATTAGTGATTGGAAACAGACAGTTTTGTTTAAGTAATTTTTGAATAGACAAAAAACAGCTCTGTATTGGTCCAGGTATTATCTGATAATCCATGATTCATTTATAATTAACAAACAAAAAAATCGTACATCTGTTATTTGTTTCAAAACCAAAAACAGAAAAATGTTTTTGGTTTCAGAATGAAAAAACCAAAAACCAATCAAAATTGGTCCATTTTTCATTTATGACAATTCCTTTTATTGTTATTCCTTTTTAGATTGAAGAACGAACAGGTCTGTGTACAGTCAGCCAATTGTTTTTTTCGTTTGAAACCAAAAATGAACAGCAAAATCACATGGTCTATTTCTTCACAATTCCAAAAACTGTCCAGTTTTGGTTTTTGCAAATTCCTTTTTTCATTTCTCATTTGGAGAAGTGAGTGTAAAAACGTCAAAATAAAAGTAGACCTATGTAACACGTTTTTAGCAAAGTTATTATAGTTAACTAACTAAACTAAAACCTCAAACTATGTGTGAAAAAACATTTTGGTTAACTGAAATAAAAATAAAAACTAATAAAAAATACAAAACTATAATACTCTGGTTGTTAGAGAGAATGAAGCGTTTTACCAATGTAAGCGACCTGTAACTTCAGATTAAGATAACGTGAACTAGTTGGTGTGATATGTAGCCTTGGGTAGTAGTGATATATTTTAGTTATTATTTAATTTATATTTTAGTTTCATAACATTTATAAATACTTAGCTATGAGGAACTCAGCCAGCAGAGGTCACCCACTGCCCACTGCTAAGGCCCCTAGGTTGAGGTTGGCCTACACAATGAACCAAAATTATTATGTAATAACTGTTCTGACCTATGTCTAGTCACTGTGTTTGAGGGCATGCTGCTATTACCACTTCTGTGTCAAAAAACCAACCAACCAAACAAACAAACAAACAAAAAACACTTTTACAAATGAAATCTGCTGAGTTGTATACTTTTTTCCTTTGCAATTTTAAAACCTAATGTAAAAAAATCCTGTGTAATACATTGTGTTAATTAAGGTATTAATTATGTTAAATTTTTTTGTGAAACCTGGTGAGCATTATTCTGAGTAAAAAGCATCTCATCTAGCTCAGGGGCTCTCAAATCTTTTACAGTTAAAGTGCCTGACCATAAAGACCGTAAAGTTTATGTCCAGGGAAATAAACTCAGGTTTATTTATAAACAAATGCAATGATTTAATCTGGAATATCAGGGAATTTCACATTCTGATAACTTTTATTACCAATATGCAGTAAAATATTAGGCTACGTGGACTTTTTAGACTCTACCTTAGAGGCTACTAATGCGCAAAAACACCTGCATTATATATAGTTATTATTATTATTATTATTATTATTTTGCTGTTAATGACTATATAAACTGCCTAAAAAGCCTGCCTACTGCAAATCAATATGATAATGATCAATACCATTTTGGCAGATTGATTTGTCCACTATGTAATGTCACGGCTGTTGGGACTACATGTGGACCACAGTTTACCACATGTTTCAAGACTCCAAGAAACCTGAGCCCTGGGGATTCGCGCCCAAAGTGTGAAGCTCCACCCATTGATCCAGGTTATCAAAACTAGAGATTCCCCTCTTATCTTTCTCTTTTCTCCACGAGCTGCAGCAGGAGCAGCTCCTTGCTCTCTTTCTCCTTCAGCTGCAGGAGCAGCTGCTTGGTCTTTCACACCTCCAGCGGCTGCTGGAGCAGCTCTCTGCTCTCTTGTGTGGCCTGCGCACAGCAGACACACACTTTCTTCTTTACGGCAGAAGACGCAAAAGCCTGCTTAAGACTCAGAAACTAAGTTTCCTTGTGCCAGCAGCTAACACACAAGTCTGCTGGCCAGTTTAACAAGTACAGGAGCCGCGAAATGGAGTTAGCTTGCTGCTAACTCTACACAAAGGAGTGACCTGGGCCCTCTGCACGACTGGAGTGCTCTCTCCCCAGCAACGACTGCATCTTTCAGCTTCAGAGCCAAAGCCTTCTCAGCCTGACTCACCCACGGATTCACCAGCTACAAAGCAGGACCCCACAAAGCATCTCTTACTTCATGGACTGGTAACAACTGGGCATAGCCTAGCAACACAGTGAAGCATAGTACGGCTAAGCAAGAATGTTTAACTCAAACAATGTACTGTACGTGTATTGATTTGGTTAAAGTTATACATTGAACTGTTGTTGTGATGTCCTTGTTGCCTATAGTCAAGTTACTGCATAGCCACACCGCTAGGTTAATGTTAGCATGCTTAACACATGTTACATCCAGTAACTAGGTCTTGCATGCAACTAACCTCGTTTTAACCTGGCACCTTTAGTATACACCAATTGGTCTTGAATAGAGGATCACACAGTTCAGAGGTTAAAACCTAGTTTGGCGAACTTTGGTTCAGGCAGCACATGTGGTTCAAGACACCACATGGTCTGGCCTTTTATCTCTGTAGTTCTCTTTATCAGCCAAATTGTTGGCATACCATGTGCTCAGTCACCAGGTGACTGCAGCCATCTTGCTATTGTCTTCCCTACACACACACACACACACACACACACATACACTTGTATATAGGTCTACTTAGCTAGATTAGTATTGTGTGTTGCTTTTACCCTTTTGTTAAATAAATGCTTTTGGATATACCTGTTGTCTGTTTTAATGTATGAGAATGAGTTTTGCTCTGTTCTGCTCTGTAAAGAACTCCAAATCCTTCAACCTTAACTAGCTATTGATATGGTGATTTTGTTTATAGTTATTAAATTAATTATTAATCAAAGTCCCAAATTCATAGATTAGTACACTTTGAGACTGAATTGGCTATCTTTTTCCCTGAGTCCAGGGTGGTGCCCCGTCATTATTAATTCTTATTAATAATTTTATTGATTTTAATAATTAACAATTATCTTTGATAATCATTTATTATTGCTGATAGCCAAACTTGTAGCCACGGCCCAACACGACTTAGGACTGGACAGGAATTCCAGAAGCAAGGTTGTAGTGTAGGCTACGTAACATAGCCAATAACGAACAATAGCTATAAAAGGTGAACATTAGCTTGATCGTGTTGTTGATTATGAAGTTATTTAGTAGCCTATTACTACAGATGTTTCTCATTTTGTTTGTCTGCTTTACCGTCACATTACAACGGTGCTGCCACAGCGGTAAAAGAGGGGGCTGCGCTAGATGACTGTAGACCCTAGGTGGCAGCAGAGTGCTTGAATGCTTACATGCCTAAAATCGCTGTATCTCACAGCCAAACAAAAAGTGCAGTTAGAATATTTCTCAGAATAAGTCATTGGTAAATTGTATGACACTTACAGTATATACAGGCATCCCTCTGTCAGCCCATTCGCAGTTTACATTCACAGTCTGTGAACGGACAATGTCAGGATTCTCTGCACCAATCAAAGTCCTCTGTTCAGATGTCTATCAACTTGGCTCGTTAGCAGTGTGAAGTGGTAGGGCTGAGTTAAGTCAGAGAAGTTTTTTGAAGATATTTGATTTCTTTTTCTTACATATAAACTCTCCTTACATATAAACTCCCAAACATCTTCCAAAAGACATTTTGCTGCAGAGCTGTATTTAAGGCCACTTCACTTAACCCAACCCAGTGAAGCCCCAGTTTGTCTCTCCTGGTTCTTAAAGGTGATTCCCCCATTTCAATAAGTAAAGCTGGAACAGGCATTGTTCAAAGAGCTCCACAGCAAATTCTTAGGGCCTTTCCCTGGACCCCATCCAGTTTGCTAAGAATAGAATTAACAGCTGACCGAAACACAACACACCCATAATCTAAAGTGGATCTTATCTAAATCATAAGCAAGGTGTCTCTCTCAGCACCCCAATCACTTCCAGCTTAACTATGGAGAATGTTATTTACTTTCTTACCTTTACAAATGTATCTATATGAGTTTTCCTTGTTTTTCATCCATCCACATACCCAGAAATTTGAAGAATTTTCCTCTTGAAGCCAAAGATCATGAGTTTATTTTTAGAAGTGGAAATCCTAAATCCCCACTTATCTGCCCACTGCGCAACCTGATCCAAGGCCTTTTGAGTTTGACAGAGCAGATGACCAAAATTTTTCCCTCAACTCCAGATCGTGCCATTGTCAGCCCAGATCGTGCCATCGTCAGCAAATAAAGATTCCCCAAAACTTTGGTAGACTTGGGGCGTACCATTGTCAACAGTTTCAGAAATAACTCCCCCAACCCTTACCTGAATTGAACTATGATTGAGGAAACCCTTCATCCTTTTTTTAAAATTGGTTTTACAATTGGTAGACAACTGATGATGAGGGGTCATAAGTACACATCACATTGTTTGCTTGCTGAGGTTTAGGTCTGCAGAGCTAAACTTAAAAAAATTAGAAAAGAGCGAAATAGGCATAGAGTTGTTGGATACAAAGAGAGCGATTTAGTTGAATTGGAAGGTTTTTAAACCTTATTGTTTTTTAGTAGATGTGATGTGAGACGTGATGTTGATTATGGGATCCCTTTAATTTCACTGGCAACATTTCGGTCAACTAGGTCGTCAGAAAAATATTTGCCTGACCAAGACCTGTAGTTGGTCGAAATGTACTTCTTGTATTGCTATTTAATTGATTTTGTTCCAGTACTTATTCCATTGATTTTGATTCTGTAAATGGGTGTGCACATGAATACTCTGATTTATGCAGAATAATTCGCAGATTAAATTGGACTGTCTTGTTTTTTAATAGTTTAATAGTTTTAATATTTTAATTGTTTTTTAATAGGCATGTTTTTTTAATAGTTTCGCAAAAATTGCGACCTGACCCAGACCAGAGCCTAAAGTTTTATGCAACAAAATGCCCCAATCCTGATCCAAAATGCCGAACTTGAGCAAAAAAAGGTTGGGCAGGTTTAACTTTAGATAATTGGGATTTGTCAAGTTGAAACACTTCAATGAAGACCATCAAGCACCACCAGCAAGAAAAGAACTTAGTAATCAAAGGAGCAACCTACTTATTAAATTGGATGAAATTAGTATCTTAGGCTTTTTCCACATGTCCAGAGAAAATGCAGTGGAGATCATCTCACTGCTGAAGCCCAGTCATGCACTGCTGTCACAAAAAGGAAAAGGGGAAACTCACAGTGTAACTCAGCTACATGTGAGTGAACACGTACTGTACAGATGTCTCAGATTCAGATAACCCTATTCAGTGATATTTCATCATCTTACCTGATGCTCTCAGTAATGATATGTGAAGGTTTATGGGGACAAGCTGCTTAGATCTGTTGGCAGACCCTGAGACACTCCGTCATACATCACCACACAGATTCCCCTGAACTTGGCAGGAAGTGACAATGGCAGGTCAGTCAGCAGATGCCTCACAGCAGGCCTGGGTCTCACAGGGCTGCAGGGCCACTGCATAGCATATGACAGAAAATGCCATACAGCCCAGCCCCCGCCGCCCTCAGCCAGTTCTTTATTGCACAGTAAAACAGGAGTCATGCAGCTGCCACGTCTCATGTTGCACAGGGGAAGTCACAGGGTGTTCCTGAGGGGAGAGGACAAACCCAAGAGGAGCGCTGTGAACAGACTAAAGCATGACAAGGTGGAGACAAACTAAAAACAAAAAAAGGCTGTGATTGATTTGACCTTTTTTTATCCAAGAAGAGCAAACTGATCTCACCTGCTTCCCAGTTACGCATGTTCACAGCACATCACTGAGCAGCTCCTGGATCAGTCATATGTTCAGTGTCTCACACAACTGCACCTTGACCTTGATTAAGCCTGAAACAACCAATAAGTAAAGACAAAAGAAATGACAACACCCCACACACTACTTGCTCATCATGTATTCTTAGGACTGAAGGATACTTCACACAAAGTGCTTGTCTCATCTCTAACAGTGTCTGAACCCCTTGCCTTGAGGCAGGTTTGGTCAACATGTCACACACTGGCTCATTTGAAACATACTGAACTCTTTACTATACATCACTCAGGACCAAAACAAACCAAAAATAGTGTAGCTCTAAAAACAAGTCTGTGTTGATGTGGGGCGTGTTGCCACAGGTGAGAAGATGAAATATAATCTAGGAAGTCCAGTTTGAGAATTGGATCCATGAGTTTGAAGCATAGACTGTATAAAAATGGACGTAGCCAGAAGTGATAAGAACCATATTTGGATGAGAGCATGGAGCTGGGGAGGAGCTCCCCAAAACACTGCACGGCATTTTACAGTACTATAAGATTTTAGAACTCTGGAGAGTAATCCGGTGGACAATCCTCTGTCTCAATAATCATGAAGTATGCTGTAGAACCATACCATTGACTTAAAGTAATTTACCTATTTGATTGGTCAGTGCATTGCTGGATGATGTCTTATTGCATTTGGGCAAAAGATGAAACAGTTTTTCCCCCTGATCTCATTGAAATGAATGGTAATGCTAATGTTCTGTATAGTGGCCCTAGGCACTGTTCTTCAAATGTGGCTTGACTAATTCAGGCTAACATGCTATTATCAGGTTAAAATAATCAGGTTAATTCTCATCCAGCTAATTTGGTTCTTTGATGGGGTAGGTGTATTGGGAACACTTCCAGCATGCACAGGGCAATAGATTTATGGACATAAGTCTGATTTTATTTGTGTTCCTGCTTTGTTACTGCTGTTATTTTGCTCTACATTGTGCTGCACATTATTTCCGATGTTTCCACACTTAAATCCCACACGAAAACCTTTTAAAAACTAAAAAAAAAAGTATGTTTGATTGCATAAACAACTTTCAGGAAAGTGAGTTCTGCAATTAATCATTTAATAAGTTTTAGTGTTCAAATGTCAAATTAAATGCCACATGTCCTGGCTCCACAGGTCCTTTAACAGTCCAAATCTTTTAAGGGAATTTATGTCTCTGAGTATCCCACACTATATTTTTTTAGGGCCTTCTATTTAACTTTTATTTAGTTGTATCATTTATTAGTGTAGGTAACTCTTCATTATAAAAATTAAATAATGATTTATCACTAAACTGCATGTTCTCATATAAAACCATAATTATATCAGCATTATTTTATTATGAATATGAGAAATTGAGACATTCGTATCTGAAAA
Organism: Thunnus albacares; assembly: GCF_914725855.1. Lineage (NCBI taxonomy): Eukaryota > Metazoa > Chordata > Actinopteri > Scombriformes > Scombridae > Thunnus > Thunnus albacares. The sequence continues at coordinate 1,268,765 of NC_058113.1, forward strand.
TTAGTTCATGTTTGGGGTTCACCTTAAAATGTCTTAGTCATGATCAAGCTAATTGTCAATAAACTGCACTTTAGCAGGCTTGGGTTTAAGGATTTGTTGCTATAACAACAGTTCCAGATTCTTCAAAACAGCTTTGAAGAACCAAAAAATCCAAATATTCTAATCATCCAAATCTTAACAAATGGTCAACATTCTCTGGATCTCTGGATAACCTGATTATCCACGTACAAAGACTGGGGCCCAGAGGTGCAAAACACAACATTTCAAAAAACAAAACCGACTCAGATTACTATTGAGCTGATAAATGTGATTTTAATATTTCCATTGCATTTTAAATATTTTCTAGATGTAGCATATAGATTTGCATCTGATTGAGGTTATAGGATGCCCTGTGAATTGTTGGAGTTCACTCCTAGCCACAAGGTGTAGCCTGTTGCTACTAATGAAATGTTTGTGATAATTGGTCAACTCTGATAACCCTGCCTTTTGTATATAAAGATGTTTATTTCCATTCGTCAGCATATACCTGAAGAAGGTCGTTGATCGAAACGTTGTATATATTAAAATACCTTTACTGAGCAAGTGAAGACAGTGTGCGGGTGTCCTTTCCTCTTTTTAGTAAGTGGCTACTCCACCAATGCACCTGTCACAAAGACTACATAGGTGTGCAAGAGATTTTTGATGATAAAAAACAAAACAGAAAATGCACAAACAAAACAGGAAACAAAATTTGACAAACCACACAACCATGGCTACTGTAAAGGTTATGTTGAGTAGCCATCATGTGCATGCAAATGTGTAGTAAAAGCAAGTATGTTAGCATTATAACATATAAGCTACAGTAATGCTACAGAGCTGTAGCCAGGATTTACTAATTTGAGGTCAAGAGTTTGTGCAACACCATGCAGCCTTCATATTTTTTCTATTAATTCCACTGTTAAACTACTAAATTTTCCGCAAATTGAATCTCCTTGTTTCAAAGCCTTTTCCACAATGTCACAAATATTGATAATTTTGACTAAAAAACTGAAAAACTAATTATAATGTTTAAACTAATGTTAAGTGTGTAATTGTAGAATGTTACCTCTTCCACAGGTTGTTAAAATGCTTAAATTAAACAATACTGAGGACACAGCCTTGTGTCTTCAATAGTCGCTTCAGCCCTGGCTCCAACTTGCAATAAATATAATAACTTTATCCATCAAACAAACTCTTACAAACACTGCTGGATTGGCATACAACATCAGTGATATGCATCAGAAGATCTAACTAGATCAGATAAAAGCGTGTCAGTCCCAGTTCACTGACCATGCAGCCAGAAAAAGCAGTCAGCAGCCAAAAGAGCTCTGACAGGAACATGCACAGTGGAGCAGTGTCTTGAGATGGTTTGGATAATGACTCCAATATAGAGCAGCTATTTTGCTGATGTTGCAGTAGAGGGAGGGCACATAATTTGGCTTTGACGGCTTGTGTGTAAGTGCTTTGTTGTCGGAGAAACGGGACAATCCTTCCTGACTCATCTGATCAGATGAAGGGGCCAATTGTCACTGCAGTAAGTTGCAGGAGCTTTGGCAAAATGCAGCTGCCCAGAAAACAAAACTGACTGATGCTACAAAGAGGCTTTGATGCAGAAATGAATGGAGCCTGCACACACGCACTGTCAACTCATATTGACAGTGATGGATTACATCATGTGCATATGATTAGTGATACTGAATACTGAATATATTCTCTTGAAAGGCTACATTGATCACTGTGTCTAATTTACCATACAGTATTAGCAGAGAATGGAGATGGACAGGTGGATGAGGGAAGTGAGGCGGCCACACAGAAGGATGCATTCATGACTGTCAATGTATGCCTTCATGACCCTGTTGGTCTTCATCTTTTCACCATCATTGTTTCATCCTGTGTCAGGTGTAGAAAATATAAAATGAAAGCTCAGTTTCAAAAAGATTTAAAAAAAGATAATTCATCTATGAAAGGGAACCTGCAATGTCTCCTGCATGAAAACGCCAGAGCAGCTCATGCAAATCATAGTGTCTGTGTTAAGTAACATTTAGGTAGACCTGATTGGAATAATTTTTGTGTGCCAAAATTAGCTCAGCTATCATGAAAAAAGGGTTACGGCTAGGGTTATAACAAATTAAAATTATTGTATATTCTACAAAAGGACTTAATTATACAAATATGATTGTGTTTGTATATCTGGCAACACTGTCTCTAACCTCAGCATGTATGTGATTGTGTTGAGGTCACAGATGGGGCTAAGCGACAAATAACCACATTGGTGGAGGACACCATGATGTTTTCTTTAATTTCATGGATACAATAACCCTTCTTTAATTTCAAATTGAGGAGGTGAGTAAATTCCACAGAGACATGGCTCACCCCTGGACCCCTGAATTGACCTCTTTGCCGAGTGGGGATCTAACAACATGTCACTGACCAAAGTTAAACACTGTGACAAAATGGAGATTGAACAGACCTCCTAAGAGACCATTTTCAATCAATAACTAAATTATGGCCTGAACTAAAAGCATAAATGATCTTTGGGGTCATTTAAACCAAGGGAGAGGACCTACAACTCAACACCCGTGCACAGAAAACCCCTCTCCTTATCTACACAGACCAGAGTCATAAACTCGCATTCTTGGAGGACATTCATGGAGTGTCTGCAAATCGTCAGCCAAATCTGAATTTGTGTGAATTAAATATCTAATCATTATGTAAATCATGTAATATTGTTTGTCATAGAAATACAGTACATAAAGAATGTTATGACCTTCACAGCTGTGTGGTAATCTATTAAGGAGATATTCATTTTTGATTTGATTATATTTTACAAGATGTGACAATACTGCCCACTATTGATAGGTGATTTCTTTTTTTTATAAAGGTTCTATATGTATATAGAACTGTGAAGCAATTTACATCTATTAATCATGTTTTTTTTTATTGCCAATGAATAAATAGGTAGTAATGTAACGTAAAAAATGAGACTTTCCCCAGCTTTCTCAGTTGTCTGTAACAGCTTGTGGACTGATTTCTATGTGAAGGACCCATGCCAGATTTTCAGTGAAAATCTAACGGTGACATTTTTGCGTGCTCTTGAGTGCCTTGCCTCTCTCCCACTAAAGTCAACAAATGACCAGCATAACACAACACAATAAAAATGGTGCTATCCGACTAGAAACACACTGCAGATATTAGCACTCCAGTGAATGAAACAGCTAGCTGTCTCTGGCGACCACAACACATTTCACAACAAAACACTCCCACAATGACAAGTCGCCCACTCCTGAGCACACAGCTAAAACAACATTATTTCCTCAACGAAGGAGCAGAAAACAAGCTCCAGAGCAACAGCAGAACATAGCTTACTAGCTGACTGACTGGGAGTGAGAGATACTTTGTTGAAACACCTTGCAAAAGGCAATGTTAGAAATCTTTTATGTAATTATGAAAAGTATAAGTGAGGAAAAAAATATCACCTGCAATAGTCTTGTGCCGTGAGCACCAGGATGTTGACTACAGCTTATTTAATGGCCACAGGTGTCACTAATGAGAAGGAATTTCTGATTCCTACATAGAGAACCTTTATGTAATGGTATGCTAAAATATGATCTTGTGGAAAAACTATTAAATGTTTAATTTCGATGCGCTAAGTCAGAACAATAAACTACATTTATTACATGTACCATTATCACTAAAGGAGGCAGAGGAATAGCTAAAGGAGAGAGGGAAGCCATCGCTAACTGCTAAGATAAGTTAGCTGTTAAGCTAACTGTTGAGCTAAGTAACTAACAACTGTGGGATTAATGAGAAAGTATGTGGTCTGGCTTTGCTTCAAGTGTTAAAATCGAACACGAAAGTATCAAACGAAAGAGCATCTACAAGGATATGAATATAAACCATGGAAGTAGGGGAGACTGTTATGCATAATGTACTTTGTAATATTCATGTTGGACCAGTACAGTGCTATGTTATATAACCTATATGTTATATAACATCGATGTTAGCATTGCGTTACTTAGCATCCTTTTGGATGTGAGCTAGCTAACTGCCTACTTGAGCAGTAAGCCTAGGTCCACACATACAGTTATTTAATCAATTTGATCGTTGATTTTCTGTGTTTCTTCAGTGTATGCCCTGTTGTGTTGGGCTGTCTCTGAATGTGTAACATTATACTTGAAGCCAATGGCCATTATCCAAGTTATACATAGCGAGTCTACACATAGCCTACACATAGTATATAAAATAATGAAATTAAATGCTGGTTGCTTATTTTATGTCTTTCTAATTATCATGCCTTTTATGTCTATGCTTTTTCTCTTTGATTTATAGAGGCACCTTAGTGTGTTATTGGACGACGAGAGTCCCAAAATAGAAAAATGCACCAGCAGTCAACTTCATCACTGCCCCTTCTGCACATATAGGGCTGCACAATATATGGTCAACAACCACATCAAGGTCATGTTTCAGTGAGGCACAGAGAGTACTATTTCTTTCTGTGTTTATTGAATATATTTGACGTTCATGTTTTTTGACTTTTATAAGTTGTTACTTAAGTGTTATTCCTCTCTTTCAGAGTTCACAGTCATAAAGTGTGGCTTGAGTTGCAGGAATGTGACACACTTTCATCATTGCTATTGCACAGTAACAATAATCAACAGAGCACAGTAATTCAGTTTCAACTGTGTTCAAAGCTGCTATGCATGTTGGAGTATGAAAAGCTGTTGAATTGTACTTTTTCTTTACTTTCATATACTGTGTTCACAGAAACATTGCTCAGATCTTGTTCCCTGGATCTTTGAGGACTTTTGGTGTGGATGATGTTCAGGTTAGATATTTCTTTAAATTATTCCACTGTACTACACCGTTTGACTGTCATTCCTTTATTGAAAATTGTACCTTGTTCACACCACAGGGCCTACCAAAGTAAGGTTTCTCAAACAACTGTGAGGTTTTGATGATAAGATGCTGGCTTTTCAGTACACAGTATATTATCCTATTTTTGTTATGACAAATGAAAACTTATTACTTCTATGCTTGCAGTAAACAAAGCGTACTATTGTTATTGCTCATATTTCTTCTTGTTTATTATTCTTGACACATTGTGGGACATATTTCCTACAGTTATTACACTACATACAAAATTCATACATCAAACTCCTGCAGAGCTGGATGCTGATATGACATTCTGGGGGGGAATATTATAAAACCTTTTAATTTGCATCCTTAAAATCACTTATATATATATTTTTTGAATGTATTGAATGTGTGTTTATATTATTGAATGAATATAATGTTTGTCATTCACTCAGCAAGGTCTGATGAAGGGAGGTTGCAAGATCAACAATGGCAACGAGAACAAAACACACTGAAGGTACGAGGTGTCATATGATGAGTGGTATAGTCTTAAACCAATATTTAAAGACTTAACCCCCAAATGTATTTCAGGATGATGTTGAAGACGTTCCCTCCAAGAAGTCGCAGCATGTCACATCAGTCACCAGCTCTGCAGGATCAGGTACTGTGTAGACTATTAGCTAAAGTAAGGTGCATTCTTGTACACACATCCCTAGAGATTCCCTTACATTACTTAATGACCACAATCTGTTTTCTTTCTAGACAATACTGAAAACAAAATGCAAGTAATGTATTGTAAGTAAAATAGTAACAGTGGCTTTTGTTTGCATGCCTTTGGTGGTATTGATGGTGGTATAATCTTTATTTTTCCTTTTTCTTCAAGGAAGCAGATGTTCCTCTCAGGGACACCCTAGCGGCATTAAGGTGGTGCATATGCATTTGTGCAAACATTTAAAAGCACTGTTTCCCTCCCCACTGTAACTTGGATGGACAGGAAAGACCACATAATCCTTAAAGAACTACAGTTGTATGATGGCCTGGATGAAGAGGAAAATATTCTCCTCATGGAACCATTCATGTTCTTGTTCCAGTTTCTAGTAGTTGACAACAGGATATTAAATATATAAAAATAATAAAGTTATAGCATTTATCAAGATTAACAGATGACCCATATTTCACAAAATAATTCATGGACTGGAATGCACTTGGAGCAAAAAGCACAGAATCAAAAGGCTGCAAATTAAGTTGGCAAGGTGAAAATAGGAATTAAATTAAACAGTTGTTTTTTAAATTTCACTTTACTGAAAAAAATGTACCAACTAACACATCAGTTTGCAGTTGTATCCTTATGTCTTTATATGCAGGCAATGTTTATATTCCAAATGTACTGGTGTAGTATGATTTCTAGGCTGCAGTGTTCATAATTTAGTACACTATGATCAATAATGATTTTCAATGTTGAGTATGAGTTTCAGAAAAATGAAACAATATACCACACACACATAAAATAAAATAAATACATAACAAGTCTAGCAAGTTTTGAAGACGTAGCAAGAAGAAGAATATTTTTTCTGTTGTTCACTGCAGTAATATGAGTGGCTTGTATCAAAGTTTGAGATGTATATCATGAAGCAAAAAGTGTTACAACACTCATGTGCTGGTACCACTTTATATAATATTTCATACAATCTTCAAAAATGAAATATGTTTTTATTCAACATATGCCTTTGATCACGACTGTCAAACCTCAGATGGACAAAAAACAAAAAAACAAAAAAGTAGTAGCAATAGTATGGTAGTAGTACAGTAGTAGTAGTAGTAGTAGTAGTAGTAGTACTAGTATAGTCCAAAGAATATAGTAACAGAAGTAAATCGGATATATATCATCATTACTTTTGAGTTAAACAAACTTAGGCAGCTGTTCATAAAGCCAGGTAGAGGAGAGCATTGCTAAACCAGTGTGAAAGAATCAGCTGCCCAACAACTACTGTCAGGCGAAACTCAGGATAAAGCTCTACACTGCACTTAGTTTATTCAGAGCCCCTGAAGGAAAATCATCTGTTCAAATAAACCAGGGGGCTTTTCCACAAATAGGATCTGGCTGTTTCGAAGACTTTCTGCTGTTTTACTGGAATTCTTGTAGCCTCTAGGTAAACCTACTGTTATTTTAGCTGGACTCAGCGGATGGTAGAGCTGGTATTGCATACATGGAAGTGTTTGTGTACACTGAGTGACTCCCTAAAGAGCAACGCTGACTCCTAAGAAATACATTCATATGCTACTAATTTGCTTTGCCAAATGCATTTTAGAATAAACATGATTACTGCCTTGATTATGTTCACTGGCAATGTTTTTTTTTCCAGCCGAGAGAGTCCATATATCCATATGCAGCACAGAGGTCAAAGAGATGTGGTCAAGGCAGGTGGTTGGGTGCACATGACTTTGACGGTTGTAGAAACTCATAATATAATACCTGTGCATAATGTAATAAAATATGTAATAAAAACTGATAATGTAATAATCTTCCAATAATGTAATAAAAATGGTGAGCACACATAATAACTTTCTGTGCATAATGTAATAAGTTATTACATTCTGTGCAAGTTATTACATTTTGAGTTTAGGGGCAACTTTTTTGTTAAAAATAATAACTCAACATACATTGTAATAACAAATAAGAATGAAATGCTTTCAGATCAAATATGTACAGTATTTCATGCAGAGCACCTTTTCCATCCCAACATCACATCATGGACTGTATGATCCACGTTCAATTGTGCTTTCAAGTATAGGTTTGCCATTCAAATGTAAACCACAAAAAATTGTTCCTTTATGTGCATTTTAGGTGTTTTTTATGTACTGAAATAATGCACACTGTCTCAGAATCTACCTCAGAAAAAAACCAAAGCCAAACACATAAACAAGATATTGGCAAATCTAATTCAGCCTTTCAATTCATAGATATTATAAATGTATATGTAATGTATAAAGGATGTTGCGAAATGCTTGTCAGAAATCAAAATCTTCAACCTGTTATTCCATCTATAAATATTGTTGGATGAATAGTAGCAGAGGTTTCACAACAGGCTTCTTTCCTTTTGTAACATCTAAATGTATGCATGTTAACCTATTATTACAAAAACAAGGTGATTATGAGAAAGCCCTGTAGCCCTGTTGAATTACTAGCAGAAACCTCAACATATACAGCAATGCGAGGCTTTTGAACAGTTTTTAATAAACAAATACTGACAAAACTGACACAAAAACATACTTCATTAAATGTAGGCAGTATTTACATATATATATATATATATATATATATAAACACCCTTATCAAAATGTGTATGTGTATGTATTAATAAATATGTGTATGGTTGGCTTTGGTCTTTTTCTGAGGTGGATTCTGAGACAGTGTGCATTATTTCAGTACATAAAAAACACCTAAAATGCCTATAAATGAACAATTGAATTTGGTTCACATTTGAATAACAACCCTATACTTGAAAACACATGAGGCACAATTGAAATGTGGATCATACTGGCCATGATGTGATGGTTGGGATGGAAAAGGTGCTCTGTATGAAATACTGTATGTATTTGATCTGACAGCATTTCATTTTTATTTGTTATTACAATGTATGTTTGCAATATATAGTTATTACTTTTAACAAAGTTGCCACTAAACTCATAATGTAACAACTTGCACAAAATGTAATAACTTATCACATTATGTGCAAAAAAGTTATTACATTGTCCGCTCACCAATTTTATTACATTATTGGCAGGTTATTATATTATGAGTTTCTAAAGGGGGTTCATATTTTCCATGGCATTACAGAGTTTAGGCTACTAAAGCACTCTAGTTAAGGTTAGGCAAACTCATCTGGGACTGCATTTGCTGATGCACATTTGCTGTTTGAACATAGTTTTGAGAAACATAGTATTGTTGAGAGAGGACCAGATAGCCTTAAAATGAAGCAAATACAGAAGATGAATTTTCCAGGTATCACATTTAAAGGGGAGATATCATGCACATTTCCAGTTCTTTTTTCTGGGGCTATACTGGAATATCTTTGCATGATTTACAGTTAAAAACTAATTTATCTTATACTTGTCCTCCATGCAGCCCTTCAGTTCAGCCTCTGTGTGAAACAGGCTGTTTTGGCTCCTCCCTCCTGATGAGCCCACTCTGTTCTGATTGGCCAGCTTCAAGAAGCTGCCCCTCGGCAGACTTCTAGCAATGCAGGAGGCCACATAAACAAACTATAGTTGTAGGATTTCACTTCTTTTTTCTCAGACTCTTTACTTAAAATGGAAACTTCTCAATTCATCAGAAACCTTAGCAACAATCTTAGCAACAAAGATTATGGAGTTTGATGGGGAAATAGAGGTGACTTTGCCAAATAAGTGTTCAGGGCAGGTTGAAGCCCTGGCTTTTGACTTTCAGGAAGAATTTCTACATACATTCACCTCAAGTTTTGAAACTTTAACCATATTTAACATAAACATCCAACATAATAACAGTATAAAAATGACAGAAAATCACAAAATAACATATGTCCCCATTTAATAAATTAAGATGATAAAAACACTTGCCCATCTTTCATACATGGCCGTGTTAACCTACAAGGGGAACCCAGGGCAAAAATGAACTTTTTGACCCCCCCATGCATCCCACCTTTGTGCTCTGTGTATACATCCTGCTACTTAAAAAGGGCAGTCCACCGACTTTATGTGTAAAACTCATACTAGTTTTCACTTTACTAGTTACAGGGAGCATTATCCAGCCTCTGAACACAGCTTAATGTCTTCTGTGGCTCTGGAGGAACTTTGTTAAGTCTGAGAAAATATTTGTGATGTAATCAGGGTTATCTCAAAATAGAAGATGTGGATGCTTACCAGGCATGGAGTGTCTAAATGAGAGATGCCATCAAGTTGCATTGCAAGTGAAGTAGTATTGAAAGTATTGAAAGCAGATTGTGACACAAGTTTCCTTTATAAGTCAGGCCTAGTTACCTGGTTAGTAATCCAGCCATGCCGGCATGATAGAAATCTCTTCCCTTGTGTTTTACAGCTTATAGTTGTGTTTGTCACAACACCAGTGCAGCAGCAGCAACAATGTGCTTTCCATCAACAGCACTTTGACCTCCCCACAGGGTGCAGTATTGCCGTATGCCGCAGTTGTCCAGGCTGATGACCTCTGAATAGGGCTTAGATTGATGGAGAGGCTTGTCCCAGGTTTTTATATGACACAGACATTTCTGTGGCTGCACAGCAGCTATTTGTTTTTGTGCTCATGCATTGTGTGGCTCTCTAATGCTCTCTCCCTCTGTCTGCTCTACCCTCAACTGAATGTTGATGACCAGATCACTGACTTTTGATCCAAAACTTCCCTGCAGGAGATTAACCAGGATGACCTTGCCATCCGCAGCTAATCCAGCCCGTTATTTTGACTTACTGGCACTAATACAGCAGCTCCCCCCACCCTGTGACCCCTTCAATCCTGCTGACCTTCTGTCTGAAGGCACAGCGTGGGGAAGGGGGGGCTCGGGCCAGGGGTCAAATTCACCATAACAGACTGCACCATCAAGATGAAAGGGTCTCATGCTGTTTTTCCAAGGACCTACAATTTGTGGACATGACATGATGTTCCGTGTAAGGCTGACTGACTGTCAGGATAGTAGCTGGAGACTGGTTACCCGACATGACAAGGTGAAGGGTGAGATGGGAGTGGAGTGGCTGCTGGAGGTGTAGGAGATGTTGGTGAAATACAAGACCTCTACAACATCAACATCTTTGAAATAACATTGATGAGTCAGTTTCCCTCTTTCATGATGTAAGAACACTTAATGCTTTTCATCTGTTGCAGTAATTGGTCACTGGAATAGGGCTGGGCAATTTATGAATGAATTTAAGTAAAACTGAAGAATGCAACCCTTGAAACTTTTGTGATGTGAAACGCAATTTTCGGCCCCATTTTTCCCCAACATACATACTTATGAGTTGCATAAAGCAATATCAACTCATTTATAACATATACGCTAAGCAATAGATATCAAATTGGCACCCTAACAACAGGTGTAGCTACTTACAGCGTTTCATAAAATAATGTAATAGGGATGTGCAGAGGGCCCAGTATTTGTATTTGTATCTGTATTTGTTGAGGTAGCAAAATTATTTTTATTTGAATAAAAGTGAAGAGAGGCTTAAAAATCTTGTTTTTGTTTTTGTTACGCTTTTAATTTAAAAGCTTAAGAAAATTAAAGTGTTACAATAAGTGTTCATGAATAAACTACCTTATGAAGGAGGTCCTCACACTGGGTCTCAACCTGGAGTCTCCCAGATCATAGACGACTGCACTGACTACTGAGCTAAAACGTTACCCAGCGCCTCATAGCAGACAGACCTCTACATATTTATACACCCATAACACAGAGACACCACACTGTGTAATGTGTAGGGAAGAACCTCAAAAGTGATTATTGCTTTGCACTTTTCATTTATTGCCTATTTTTTACAACCTAACTTTGTGGAAAGGAGAAGGGGAACAACAGGTTATGGAGAGTCCCTTGGGAGCACTTCGCTTGTGTCAGTAGCTCAGCTTTATCTCTGGGGAACACCCCCAACTCCGGGAGTGATGTCCAAATTAGGAAATGTGCGTCATGTAGCAGGTGGATGTGGCTCTCCTCGTTGAGACCTGCTGAGATGTAACGGCTGCGCTGAGAGACTGAGATAGCGATGTAACTGACCTGTGCGCTGGTATTTGACATGTTTTTTTTTTCTTCCTGAAAACAAATAATTTTTAAAATATTTGTATGAAACAAATTATCATATAAAACTTACTATTTGTGCTTTGCCGAATAATGTATTTGTATCCAGGCACACCCCTATAATGTAATACATAAATAGCCAAGAAATAGCCTAGAGGAAAAGTCAGCAACCCAAGAGGCGCACTTTTATTCATTTGCCAGTTGATATGAGCAACCCAGCTCTCACTGCACTTATGCTACAATTCCTAACTTCACAAATAAAACAAATATGACAAAATCATATGTCATGAATGTAGTTTATTACAAAATGCAATGCTGTCATCATGAAATAAAATAGACTAACTAATAATAAACTTAATTTTCACAATGGACAAAAGCTTCCTATGATGATCTGGAAATGTGAGAGCTATTTATCGTTAATCATCTGACACTGTGTTTGCAGCTGATCTTATGCAATTAACACATCAGGCTTAACAGTCAGTATTTCATGCTATAACACTATTTAAATGTTCATTCACTGCTATTGTCAGGGTGTGACACGCAGCATGCCTGCACCCAGAGTGCTGGACCCAGAATAACTAATTAGCTGATATCATTTAAAAAAAACAAAAAAAACAGTATAGTACAGCCGCCTTAAGCAGCGAATAGAATAGAATAGCATGCCCTGCTTTAGGCAGTGAGAAGAAATCTCATCAGTGCACTCGTCTCTGCCATCCTGTTGATTATTCCATCAGTGTCCAAAGCCATAAGAATGTCTTTTTCTGTAGCCATGAGCATGAATGCTTCAAGATGTAGTGCTCGGTAATCTATTCTTGATGAATTTTAAAGTTGAAAAGCTATGCTTTCAGATCTGGTGCTCTGCTGTTAACACTATCACTGCATGAGCTAACATTAGCAGTATCACCTGCAGGAGGTTGTCACACACCTTTCGCTCATCCCCAGCAGTGACCTCCCCTCCTTGCCCCTGCTCTCCACTGGAATTAGCCTGCTCATCTGCCCAGACTCTTTCCTCCTCCTCTTCATTTGGTGGTGGACTACTAATGTTATCACTGCAGCTAGGCATGCTAACGCTAACAGGATTTTGTGTGGCAGTGGCATTGATATTTTGAATAAATGTGTTTTAATTTCAGCCAAGAGATTTTCTTTTCTTTTTCTCTCTCACCTTTTCCACTCCATCTTTTGACTTTCTGGGGACCTTTAATCATGTGTATAGACTAGCTTTATTTTTGATTCACATTCCACTCTTTCTGTCTTGATTTGATTATTTCCCACTTGACCTCTGACATTGCATGGATGGACGCATCCACTTGATGGAGTGAGGGGAGGATGACGGCAGCACTTCCTGCACTTGCCTCACAGTGTAGGTAGCTTATATTGCCGGTGGCCTTGCTCAGCTGGCCTTGGTGGACCAGCTGATCTAGCATTTGCCAGAATTGCCACATTATCAGCCCGAGCCTGGAGGCCATGGAGAAAAAAATAACTAATTTGTTGTAATTTGCTGCTGTGTGCCAGTTCACAAAAACTCGGGATTGCTCACAAACCTGAAGTTAATCAAACAAGTTTTACCCGCTTTTCATTCAAAATGTTTCAACGCAAAGAAAATGTAACTGACGTTACAGGGAATGTCTTCTTTGTCGTCTCTGGCTGACTAAATGCGTTTGGTGCTCTCTACAAGAGGGGAACAGGCAAAAAAGATAAATTAAGAGCACTAATTAAGTCATCTGTGTGCACAAAATATTAAATTGAGAGCACATATGATTAATTCAAGAGCACAAATTAGCTTTCTTTTCCTCCGGGAGCCAAAGTGTCATAAAAGTGTTATCAGTTCTATTTATATTATTACATACTTTGATAGTTGTGGACAGAACCATATTTTACTTTCAATTTCCTGTTTTTAGCAAAGAATTACTTAAAAGTGTTCTTAACTATTGCATATGATAAATAAATATTACTCAGTGGCCTATATCTCATTAATAAGGACTCAACTGCAAGGACAGATAGTCTTGTGTATGTGTATTTAATTAGATACTGTTTCATTAATTGTTACCGAGGTAAATGTGACAATTAATCGTGATATTGATATTAGATGCAGATGGGGTCTTTGTTTCTTGACATAATTCTTAAATAATGTTGATATCCCATAATCCATACTTGGATGAGGAAAGATGTTTTGAGTTGGTGGACCTCCGCTCTCTCAGCAGCTCAACCTGGCAACCCACCGACACTAACACACAAGACCTGACTGTCAGCACGTATGACCAATTAACCATTTTAAATGATTTGAAACCATTATATAAGTAATTAGGTTGCACAACCCAGTTTCACGCTTAACTAGACATAACTCAAGCACAGGCACCCCACAGTAAAAGGCCAGTAACGTCATTCTGTATCTCCTTATAAGCAAAATGAGGATTCCCTGCACATCCACTGTCAGCAGAATTACGTATACTTTGCTTTTTAATTAATCTATTTTTTATTTATTAGACTAATGACTTTAGCTTCTTCACACTTGCTCTAATACATCATTTATATATTACATTTGATAATACATCAAGGTCTCTGATAATCCTCATGTAAGACCAAACTGTTCCATCTCTTTTGTATTTTGTTGGCATTATATCCAGCCCTATGCTGTTTATTGCTCAGTTTTCACTCACTTTATTTACTGGATTTTGGCACATTCACCTCTTGTCTTGTCATGTATCATGTCAGTAATATTATACATGTTGTGGGACAGTTTTTTATGATATGAAAAATAAACTGAAATTGTTTGCCCACAGATTATCAACACATCTCAAATATCTGTATATGAATAGGTAGAGAAGAGCATTAGTGTTCCAGTGATATAAAATCCATGTAAGGACAATCTGAGTGATGAAACAATACAATGATGCAGCTGTGTCATTGAGTTGTGTGGACTTTATCTTAAGCCATTTAGCCTGTATTTCTTTTCCAACTAATTGTGATTTTTATTTGAATGATCCTATATGGATTCTTAAAATCCTTAGATCGATCTTTGCATTTTCACCTTTTCTTAGTAAATGTGTATATCTGCGCTGAATGTTATGTGTATGCTGTGGTTACTTTTAAGTGGTTCAGTTAGGACTGCATGATGTATAAAATGTCTACTTCATGGGAATCTAGTCACTACAATGTACACAGAAAGGTTATTTTAAGTTAAAAAGTAACATCAGTGGTTCCCAGCGGCTTGGACCACAGGGTCCAGATTTTCCCTTGCACCTGTTCAGTATATTTCTACCCATCCATTCCACCTGTCACAGGATTCAAACGCACAACCTCCCTATAGACAGGGGACAATGCTAACCACTGCTGCCCCTTCACAAAATGAAAACTAAAATAACTTAACTACAACTGAGGTTTAAAGCTCAATAAAAAGTAAGTTGCAGCAAGAGAGTGCAGTTAGGGCAGTGTAGCAGCAGTAACAACTAATTCAGTCTTATTTAAAACAAATTTTACACTACTACTAGTAGTAGTAAATTTTACACTACTACTACTACTCTGTTTTTACAGCAGAGCATGTAAACATGCCTATTACAAAGAACAAGGTAATAAAGCTGCAGCCGCAGTGCTGGAAATGATAAAGAGAAGACTTGCCAGTACTTCCCTGTATGAAACATTCATTTTTATCCTTTTTTGTGTCCAGCATAAGTAAAAGCAGCTGTATATATTCTATGTCAGTTTTGTTCAAGCTGTTGTGGAGCAAACTTGCTGTCTCTGGCAACACCCACAAGGCCGGCATTTTTGTACTATAAAGCTGCATGTTTTAGAGCTGCTACTAACTAGGAAGTGGCAAATGGAACTTCCAAATAAAAGCACTGTTCCAGAAACTTGCTACATTTCAAAGGGTTTTTTTGGTTTTGTTTTGGTTTTTTTTTTTTAATGAAATTGGTCTGTGTGCCACTCAGAATAAAACCCAACCCAGCATTTGGGAACCACTAATGTAGATGATAACTGGCTATATTAGCCACCTTGAGTCATTACAATCTCTGGACCTGCTGCAGTTTACAAAACTGTTGTGACTCAAGATGGTTTGCTGACTCTGGCTGTCTCGCATCTACAAGAGGACTAGACTGAAAAAAATTGCACACTGATCCGAGCTCTCAGTTTGTGTTTGTTGATGAGTTATTATTAAAATAAAAGACAGCTCTAGGTCTGATCTTTTAAAAAATAAACCTACAATGATATCAAATGACTGTATAATATTTACAACAGAGTATTCTAAGACTGCAGAGCAGATAACGGGAATAATAACAAAACATTGGCATATACTTAACGGTCAACTCAATGGTATATTCAAAGAACAGCTTCTCATGGTATATAAAAGAGGTAAAAACCTGAGAGACCATCTGGTACATTCATATTTACCTCCTCCTCAATAATTGCCAGCCCAAGCTACTTTAACACCTATCCCTGGGAGCAACCGCTGCTGTGGTTGTTGTAGTCAGTGTAATGATACTTACCGTTGTAAAAGGTAAAGAGATCCATATACATTCACATTTTTCAACTCAAGCAAGATGTTGACGTGCCTGATCTTACTATTAGACCCTACATCTCACTGTCTAACAAGAACAATAAAAACAATGGTATCTCCCAGCCATCCCAGTGCTCCATGGTGTGTGAACCACCACCATGCTCTAGACCTCAGATTCCCTCACAAGAAAACTCAAATATGTCTGACCTCACCAGATTTCTAGACAGATGTGAGTTGCTCACTGGAGGACTTACAATGTTTAGTGACAAGCCAGGCGACTACTGGGCATGGAAATCCTCATTTGAAAACTCCACTCAAGGTCTACTCTTAACAGCTAGTGAAGAGCTTGACTTGTTGACTAAGTGGTTAGTCAACAAGTCTAATCCTTGCATGAATCCTTGCAAGGATTAGATGATGTATCCTTGCAACATGCCATACACCTCTAAGTGTGCATGTCAACAATCCTTCCTTCAGACTGAGCAAAGTATGGGAGAGGCTGCAAAAGTATATGGCTCTCTTGCGACTTTAGATATAGGCCAGATGTTTGATAGGCTAGAACATTTCCCCAGAATCTAAAACAAGGACCCTCATCTACTACGTGACCTTAGGGGCCTACTTTTAGAGACAGACTCTGCCAAGAGCAAAGGCTACATACCAGGACTACTGTACCTTGACACGACATGTGTAATTCATCCCATAGTGGTCAAACTTCCATTTAGCCTGCAGGAGAAATAGATGATGCATGGAACTAAGCACGAACAAGAACATTTGGTGTCATTCCCTCCATTCTCAGTTCTTCAGTTTGGTTCAAAGGACCAGGCTTCCTACTGAAGCCAGCAAATAATGAGGCTTATAATGAAGCATTCTTCGATCTAGTTAACTCTGAGTCTGACCCTGAGATCCGCCTTTCACTGACATCTTGTGCCATTCATGTTGTAGAGACTCCCTTGAATCCGAGAGGTTTTGAGTCATTCTTGTCCTGGAGATCGCTTGTAAGAACTATATCAAGATTGATCTACATAGCTAGCTCCTTCAAATGAGAAAACAGTAAGAGCAATTGTCAAAGCTGGCACATATGGCAAAAGTCTCCCCAAAGTCTCTGCATGCATCCAGACAGGGAAAGAGATCCCTAAACAGAACCAGCTCACAAGGTTGTCTCCTTAGACAATGCAGGTTGCCTCAGAGTTGGAAGTTGTTTGTCGTAAGCTTATCTTGAAAGTGATGAAAGAAATCCACTCATTATTCCTCGCCATGGCCATCTAATGACCCTACTAATACGACACTACCACCAGCAAGTCCAGCATCAAGGGTGCCACTTCACAGAGGATGTGGTGGGGTCAGCTGGCCTATGGGTCATTGGTGGAAAACAGTGCATCAGTGCCATCTTTCACAGCTGTGTGACCTGCTGCAAGCTCCGATGGGGAACAGAAACATGATGAAGATGGCTGACCTACCCGTGGACCATCTAAGCACCAACTCTCCATTCTCTTACATTGGAGTGGATGTGTTCAGGCCTTGGACAGTCACTTCTCATTGAACTCGGAGAGGCTGCATCAGCAGTAAACAGTGGGCAGTCATTTTTAGCCTTATGAGTGCCAGGGCCATACACATTGAGGTGATGGAATCGATGGAGTCTTCCAGTTTCATCAATGCTCTGTGGTGATTCATCTCCATCTGCAGCCCAGTAAAGTAAAGTACAGTGAAAGTAAAAGTACAGTTGAGGTCTGACTGTGGGACCAACATCTTGTGCATGTGCAAAGAGGTATTTACTCAAGACACTGAAACAACCAGGCAATATAGCAGTTCTTAAGTTACAACGGATGCACATGGGTGTTTAACCCACCTCATCCCTCACACATGGGAGGTAGCTGGGAACGCATGATTGGCTTGACAAGACGTATACTTGAGTCAGTGCTTATGAGCATTACACCCTGGCAGCTGACTCATGAAATGTTAACCACTTTCTTGGCTGAGGTAACAGCAATTGTCAACTTGTGACCTCTCATCCTGGTATCCATCGACTCAAGCTTCCCTCTCATCCTGACATGAACTACCCTCCATACCCAGAAAGTTGGAGTTCTATCCATGCCTCCTGGCAATTTCAATGAAAGTGACCTGTGCAAATGTCAATGGAGGCAGGTGCAACATCTCTCCAATGTCCTCTGGCAACATTGGAAGAACCAGTACCTCTCTACCCTACAAGGCCACGGGAAATGGCATTCAGAGAGACCTAATCTGCAAGAAGGGGACCTTGTGCTCTTGAAGGACAGTCATGTCAAGCAGAACCACTGGCCCATGGGCATGGTGGTCAAAACCTTCTCAAGTCATGATAGGAAGGTGAGGAAAGTAGAAGTCAAGGTTGCCTCTGGAGGAGCATGCAAAACTTTCTTGAGACCCATAATAGACACTGTACTCCTGCCAAACACTAATGACAAGGACAATGGAAAGAAAATGTAATTGTGACATCTTATCGATATCAGACAGAGATTAATTCTCGCCATCTCGCCAGAATTGATCTCTGGCAGAATTGATCTCTGGCAGAGATCAATTCTTGCATCCTGTCACCTCATGGATTAAATATAAATTATGACTTGAAGAGTTTTCTGTAATGTATCTCTATTTATTAGATATTTTCATCCAGAGCTGAGATTGAACTTTTTCTGCATATCTATTAGAAATCTATTCAAAATAAATGTATTTTTAACATATTTGAATTCTCTTAACCAAAAATATTTGAATGTAAAATTTAAATCTCTATATCTGGTATTTAAACATAGTGGTTTTTGTCACGTTATTAGAAGAGAACTGTTTGACTGTAGTTCCTGTCACTGAAAGACTGTAAGATTTTGATTCATTGAAGGCCTCTTGATTGTTTTTTTCTCACCCTAATGGTGGAACATGATTGTCTAATCACCATCAGATGTCTTACTAGGTTGCGGCCTATATAACACACCAGTGCCTGTGTCCTGCTATGATTGTTAATCTTGAAGAAGGCCTGAGGGCTGAAACTTTATTCATCTGAATAAAAGAGAAATGCATATGGAGCCAGAGCGTGCAACACTTTTTTCCTACTCTCAAGTCTACTTCCAGTGATCAGACCCCACTACAACCCTTGTAGGGCATTAGTTTTCCATTATATAAGGACTGAAGAGTAAACTAACCATAACAAAAATGAATGTTATCAGAATAGTTGAAAGACACTAAAATCACATGAAAAATTACACAAAAACATCTAGGGGCTTTAAAGCAAGAGCTCACTCATCGTAAACCAGACCAGCGATAGGTGGCCTCCGACCACCACCACCCAGTGCAGCCTTCTGTCTGTCTTTCTTTGACTTGGGTCAGGCTTCTACATGAACAGTTGCACGTTGCAGCAGCAGCCGTCTGTGGGTGGCACTGGGCCAAGTTGTCAGCTGCCTGCTGGCAGCAGAGAGTAGGTCAAAGTCAGAGCCATCTGCCTCTATCCAGCATAGGGCAAACTGTAGAGTATGTTAGGTGAACCACATCACCCTGTTGTTAAAACAGAACCCACAAAGCCTCATGCACTTAGCTCAGTGATCAGGGTTTTTCAAGGGCACTGCCCTGGAAGGAGGCTGCTGAAAGTTTTGGTGCTGATAATTTATGTAGATTTTAACTCTTTAAACACATACCATTGTAAGTAGTTAGTAATATAATCTGTTCAGATTTTTGCCTCTCTAGTGGTGTGTCTTAGGGATGATTTTTGAAAAATATGTCTGAGCTAGAACAACATATGTCAACAAATACTGGAAAGACTGCAACCTGATCTTACAAAAATACGTGAAATGACCATGACCTTTTACCACCATATTACGTTGTGGTGTTAAGATTACATATGTCAAGAGGTCATGGTCATTTCATGTATTTCTATGAGATCAGGCTGCATTTGTCTACTTTCCAAAACTGTTACAAATCATTGTGAAGAAATAATGATATTTTATGATGTGACAATCCTGTGTCTGGTTAGGTTTAGGCACAAAAACCACTTGGTTAGGGTTAGGGGAAAGATCAATGTTTGGGTTTAAATGATCACTTGAAACGTGGTATGGGTTAAAGTTACTACTTCCTTTAAGTAAGGCAACCTTTCTCGTCATGGCAACAGTAAACACCACAACAATCGTAGTTACAGCTTGTAAAAAAACTGTCCTAATTTGTGGATGGAAACGTGACACTCATGGTTCAAAAGAGGAAGTTGACAGCAGCCTCCTGCAGCTAAGTCCACTTTTTGCCATTTAACCACCTAGCCATCCACCCAACACACCTCCTCAAAATATGGGAATTTGTCACCATATGTAGGCCTTATTTGAACTGAGTCACCTCTCTGGGTCATATTCGTGTGTCTATCATGACAAAGGATCCTAATTGACTTTCCATTGGCATTGTTTCCATGGTACCGACACGTAACTTTAGCACATTACGTGCTGCCACCACATAATGCGTTGTTAAGAGGTTGCGGTCATTTCACATTCTTCTATGAGATCAAGCTGAAAGATTGACATGGGAATTGTTGAGGTCATTCATTGTTCTGGGTGAGGTTCTGCAGCTCTGACGTTGCCCTTCCATTTGATGTTTGTGGGACGGCAGCAGGAGTATAGGACACCGGGACATTTGGTCCTTATATAACTGGAGTGAGAGCTGTATTCTCAGCAGTAAGTCAAGCACATTTTCAGTCAGTGTAGGGTTGTCCCTTGTCAGAGATTCTGTTTGTGATCTTCATGGACAGAATCTTAAGATGTAGCCAGGGAGAGGAGATTGTCTCGTTTTGGGGCCTCAGAATGACTTCTCTGCTCTTTGCAGATAACGTGGTTTTGTTGACTTCTTCAGAATGTAACCCCCAACATGCACTTTAAATAGAATGTAATGTGTCACTTACTTGGTATGGATGGTTTTGACTTTCACTAACTTCGCTTCTTCCCTGGGGTTTTTTGTGCTTTCTCATCTTGCAGGAAACCCTGGGTTGCAGGCCTAGCCTTCACGGTCCTTCGCAGTCCTGTTGGCATCCTTCCCTGGCTATTGCTACTGCTATTGCTGCTGTTATTGTTATTGTTATGATTGTTGTTATTCTGCCCCCCTCCCCCTTTCCCTCTTTCTTTCTCTCTCTTAACCCAACCGGTCAAAGCAGATGGCTGCCCACCAAGAGCCAGGTTCTGCTTGAGGTTTCTTCCTGTTAAGAAGGAGTTTTTCCTTATCGCTGTCACCAAATGCTTGCTCATGGGGGAATTGTAAATTAAAGAGTACGGTCTTGACTTGCTCTATGTGAAAAGTGCCCTGAGGTGACTTTTGTTGTGATTTGGTGCTATGTAAATAAAAATTGATTGATTGATTGATTGATTGACTGAGAAGATGGGAACAAATTTACAAAAAACAATAATCTAATACAACCTTAAGGAATATGTTTTATTCATTGGATTGCCCAATTTATATATATTCCATTGAAAATAAAAATTGGATATGGATACAATAAACACTAAATTATTCTCAAGAATGCTTATATATGTGTATGCTTTTGTGTGAGTATGTGCAGTTGTGTGCAGACATTTTGTTTAGAAGTGAGGTTTTCCATCTGCTGACACCCTCCTGATGCACAGCTTCCTGTTTTCGCTCACTTCCGGATCTCACTTCCCCGCTCTATATGCAAATAAGCACGTACATCATTACCGTTTGCAAAGACCAAATTCGTTGGTTTGCAAAGACCAAATTCGTTCGTTATTAACCAGCAGGAGAACCGGGGGTCTTATTTGATAACAGGATACACAAATATACAATGCATTGTGCCCCCTCACGAAAATCAAATGCCCGTCCTATTAATTTATTCTAGCGCCGCATCGGAATATAGATCAGCCATTACACACACATTCCGGTTCATACACTGAAACTGTTTGGAGTAAAGCAGCCATCCTCCTGATAAATCCTGAGCTCATTATATTGAGCAGCACAGCAAAACTAAAAACTGTAGTTATCAGCTAGACAGGACAGAGGAAGCTATCCAGCAACATTTAGCTTCTGAAATATTGTTTTGGACGGACGAGCGAAAAACAAGTTATTTGCTGGTTTTGGTTTAATTTCTAATTACAATTGTGAATTTGAAGAGGAAAACTGGTTAGGGGAACGGGAAAAACGGGAGGTGGATTACATTTTTAATTCGCATGTAAAACAAAATAAAGCATTTGTTTATCCTGTTATCAAACAAGTTGATGCCTAGTCTGCCGGAAAACAGAGGACGTGAGATGACGTCAGTGTGGCTCAGGACACATAGCATTCACACTGCTAAATGAATGTGGTCACATGTGGCCCAGACCACCTCCAAATGTGGTCTGAGTGATCGGAAATCAATCTGTCCTGAATGCATCTTGGGTGCGTTCGCACCTGTTTTAGAGTTGTCCACTTGTGATCGGATCATCCGAGACTGATGTTAATACCAGGTGTAAACAGGGCCTTCCTCTCTTTTCTCTTTCATATGCATACATATGCACACGTATACACACACACACACACATTAATAGCCTGACTACAAAAAGTTGGCTTCATTGAATATGTATTTTCTGATATGACTTTTTATGCTTCTTTCAGTTTGTTGATTTATATCAACTCCTGAATTCAGCTCACCTGTCTGTGTGTCTCTGTGCTGCTCAGGCTGCTGCTGACAGGATTTTCATGACATTCAAAGACAGATCAGTTGGACAGGCTGTGGCTAACTTAGCTTATAAATCATTTTCATTGACACAAATGCAATAATAACTGCTCTTGATGCACTGATGGAAAAGGGGAGGGATGGGGTTAAATACTAAACATTCCTCCCACTAAATTTGAAAGACGATTAATGTTAACATTAATTACAGAACATTCTTATTATCTAAGCTCAGCTGCTACTGACAAACACGTGCTTCTTTAAAAAGGATGTGATGTCTTAATTCACTTTGGGAGACAATGTCCTCTACAGTAATTAAGTTCTTTAATTAAACAACGTACCTGAGCAAATTAGCTAACACCTCACACCTGAAATTTAAATACAATGTTAGTTTTGTTCATTGAAGAAGTTGTCTATTCTGTTATGTTTAAAACATTTAAACTATAAATTCTAACCGCATTAGATTCACCATTGCTCATTCATCACCGACCTTATTACTGTTGCCGTTGTTGGGCTGCAGTTAGACATGTCTCTACAATCCATACCCAACTCTACACCCATGAACAGCTGTAAAATCACCAAATCTGGATGAAAGGAAAAATATTCCTGAGACTAAAACAGTCCTCAGAATATAAACAGTAAAGTGATCTCCAAACTATCTTTTCTGTAGTTTTGAAAACTACTTTGAACTGATTTTAGTACAGTGAAGGTTTCTGACAAAATGTTACTCTCTGTGCACTGAGAAGGGAGAGTGCAGCCACAGAGGTGTCAATTCTTTGAAAAAGAAAGCATTTTGATTTTTTTACCTTAAAAGTTTATTTCTAGGAGGCATGAATGAGGACTTTTCACCTATCAAGTTTTTATAGTGTTGTTTTAAAAGTTCTCAAATATTTTCAAACCCCTCATTTATGAGCTTGTGAGCTTATGAACTTTTATAATGTCTTTATCAATATTTTTTTTTAGATGTTTTGTAAAGTGTTTTCATAATATGACACACCGAGGATACACCCCAAACCTCCTGTCTGACATGAACTGTTTAGTCTAGGTAGGTTGCATTGATGAACAACAGCAATGGTGTACAGAGCCAGTCACCAAGGTTGTGAGTCTCTTGGTTAACAAAGCTGAAAAGTAATACTCAATGCAAAACTGCTTTATTGCACTCAGCCTACTGTAGTATTAAAGGGAAACTTAGGTATTTTTCAACCTGGACCCCCATCATTTTCTGACTAAGTGACAAATGGGGATGACAATTTTTGAAATTGATCCAGTATTGGGCGAGAGTGCTGCAGCTGGCAGCCACCAAACTGGCTGCAATGTAATCTGACGGGGAAAATTGCACCCCATCAAAGTATATCCACCAAAAGTGCTTGGTTTTGCCACTGACAGGCTCAGATTGTTATTATAAGTGTCTGACAACATTATGGAAAGGACCATACAGAGAAATAAAACGTTTTTCTTTACCTTTCGATTGATCCGATCTGTTTGATAGTGTGTCTCACCGAGTCTCGTTCAAAGAGAAGTCTCAATCTTGCGAGAGTTGAGTTGTCAAAATAAGCTCAATATTCAGCCATGACTTTGAAATCTTTTAGGTAACACTAAGCTACGCTTTCCGTACTCCAACACAACAAACTCCAGCTGGCATTCCCCTCTCCAATTTGTTGTCTATATCAGCAAAATATTCAGCCATGACAGAGTATGGCTTCAGCCAAATGAGCCACTCAGATGCTCCGGGTGTTTTTCAGTCATTTGCTTTGCCACAAGATAGTGACAAATGTTGAAATGTAATCTGCACTTCTCTTGTCTTTGGCATAAAGGGCAGCAGCCATGTAGCTGATTCCAGATGAGGCACCCAAAGGTCATCCCTGAACAAACCATCCCTCTCTAATGGGGTGACACTCCCCGACATGTAGCTTTAAGCATCAGAGGTATTTGTTTGGAGGAGTTGGAAAGTGGATGTGGTGATTGGATCTCTTTGTTTCCCTGTAACAGAAAACAAGATAGGAGCAGAGGCGTCCAGGGCAGTATTTTGCTCGGTGTGAGCCCCCCTGTATATCCTCCAGTGTCACATAGTACTGAGGCCAGCAGTCCTGACACTGTCCGAAAGTTATTGAATTGCACTCCATTCAACACATTCATCACAGGGCTTTGAGATAAAGGCAGCTGCTGCTTGGTTAATGTTTAAAGGGGGAGAAGGTATCAACTGAGGGCTATTTCAACTGGGGTTATTACTAGGGAGGCAAACAATCACATGCATCCTCTTCAGCCTGTTTGTTAATGTATCAAATTCAGGCGACTGTACTTATATAACTGACAGATAAGATGACATCTAGGAATAGTTATTGTCATGAGGGTTGAAGAGCCTGGAAATCATTGTTAGGTCATCATAGGACACCAAACCCTTGACCTGAAATTCTATCTCTCATTTCCTATCCTGACAGTATGATTTGACTTCAACTAGGCTGCAATTAGGAAGTTATGTTTTTACTTTTTTAATACCAAGTGTGACTAAAATAGATAATAAATTTATACTTCTACTGTGTTTCACTCTGTCTATGACAGCTGGCCTCTCGCCCTGCCTTCAAGTGAGGCCATTTGAAACAGGTATTAACCAAGCAGCCACTACAATGGGTTGAGGCTGAAGCCAATGCAGAAGTATCTTAAAGCGCACTGCCACCAACAGTCGCTAGATGTTGTCTTCAAAAAATCCCTGGCTCCAACATACTCCCATTAAAAAAGCGTCAACTTCTCTCGAGAAATACGTAGTCATAATTTTTTCATTATGGTCTCAATTGCTAAATTCAGGCCCTGTAATATGTGTGCTGATAGTCATTTTGGAAATTATTTGAAAATGTATGGTAGCTTTGATGTCTGCTGTGAAGGCAGTGATTGACAGCTGTGATTAACAGTTGGCTTACCTGCTGCTCTCCCTGGCTCTAGGACTTGGTCGCAATATTTCGGTAAGTGTCACTTGATTACAGTACCTGCCCTGTTATCACACTTTTTTTTTACAGTAGATTATTTAAAGTAGCTAACATTAGTCCAAGTGTGCAAAGCTCGATGTTCCCAGTAAGCTAACATTATGGCCGGGACACACAGCCTGCGTAAGCAGTGCATGTGCGTTGTGGAACCTCTTGCTTTTCATTTCAGCACCCATGTTCACAGCCTGCATGAGCTGAGCATCATCTAGAGATTCGGGGTCTCGCCTATTTATTCCACCTGACTTGCATGGTTCTCAGAAAAAATCAACAGTGAAAATGATCTGTTGATAGTCCTATTGACATCATACCAGCAACATTAAACCTTTCACTATAGTTTCAATGTCTATATCTGTAGAATATGTCACCGACATGAAAAAGGCTGCGTGGTGCACGCCGGGCAGGGAGACTCTCTGGCGGGGAAGTCCAGCGTGGAGAGTCGGTGACACATGTAGCTTCTTTTCTGGACTCCTGCTTGCTTTTTGTGATATTAGTTCAAACCGGGACTCCTGCCTGTTGTTTTACTTGTTTTACCTGCTTCCAGATGGAGATTTGGTGTTGTTATTTTCCTTATTTGTTTTCAGTTTCCCTCCTGACAGTTAGTTTGGAGGTTTGTTTGTCGGGGTGTGTTTGGCTCCTTTGGGGAACTTGGTGTCGTCTGGAGAGATTTTCTTCAATGGTGACAACGGAGTTTAACTGGTGGAATAATCAATTAAAAGGAACCCATCCTGTGTGAGGAATGTATGTGTCTGACACAGAAGTATCCCAACCAGACCCCACCATGCCTGTCAGAAAGAAAGCTGCTTTCACCTTACATATTATTATTTATTTTTCACAACAGTACATGCTTCTTAAACTTTCTGTCTAAACTTAATATAAATTAAATTTATGTTGAAATGAAATGAAAGATTCTGTTATTGATAGTCAAAGTCAAACTATGTAGAAAGATAGAGCTGACAGTAGCAGCACCACAGCAGCAACGCTGTCTGTGTGGACACTGCATGCATGCAAGCTGCATCAGTTCAGCACTGCTCAGGTAGAGGTAGCTCGGGTCTGAGGTAGTGGGGTGTGCTTTCACAGTGTGAAAGGCAACCACCTGCACTCTTTATTTGAAAGGTCCCTGCTGCAAACTGATAGTATGGTGCCAACCATAAGCAGCAACTCTGGGCTTCAAACTGGCTCTAATGCAAACCAACAGGTGACGTCTCACTACATCCATCTTCATATAGAGTCTATGGGATTCATTCTTTTGCTTTTAGATGTGGTGGGGTGACACTTCATAGAAACTTGTTTGTTTTAACCCTTTTCCACCAAGGCAGTTCAAGGGCCGGTTTGGAGCTGGTGCCTCATCTTGAACCAGGTCTTCATGTTTCGACAGCCAAAGAACTGGCTCTTGGCCAGGAAAACTGGTTCCAGAACAGCACCAACATTTGCTGGTCAAGAACAAAGAACCACTTACATCAGAGGCTGGGGGCGGGATTATTGTGAACAAAACAGAGCTTTAGTCCATGTAACAGTGAGTTTCTCCCAGTCAGCTTCCTGTATAAGCTTGTCCTAAGGCTCTCTTTGTTGTTCATACTCAATATGTCCAGAAAGTTCATTTTAGAAGGTTCATAGGTACAAAAAGTACATCTCAAATGTGCCTTAATGAAGTTGTGGAAGTCTCTGAGTTTTGCCTCAGTGGGGGTCCATATGAAAGAGATGTCATCCATGTACCTTCTGTAAGTTGAAATGTATTTTAGGAATGGGCTCTTGGAAGGTTTCAATACAATCTCCTGCTCGAACAGTCCAACAAACAGCAAAGGGAAACTGGGGGACATCTGGGGGTTATTGTGCTTGGCCCAAAACACCTTAGAAACACATTATCTAATGATTTAGCTAATCTAGATGGCATTACCCTGGCCTCCAGCACCACTGTAAGGAATCTGGGAGTTCTTTTTGATCAGGATATGTCCTTTAACTCCCACATAAAACAAATTTCAAGGACTGCCTTTTTTCGCTTACATAATATCGCAAAAATCAAGTACATCCTGTCTGACAACAAGACGCAGAAAAAATAGGCCACACATTTGTTACTTCTAGGATGGATTATTGTAACTCATTATTATCAGGCTGCCCTAACAAGTCTCTAAAGACTCCAGCTGGTCCAGAATGCAGCTGTACGTGTACTGACTAAAACTAGAAAAAGAGATCACATTTCCCCCATCTTAGCTTCGCTGCATTGGCTTCCAGTAAAATCAAGAATTGAATTTAAAATCCTTCTCTTCACATACAAAGACCTTAACGGACAGGCACCATTATATCTTAAAGAGCTCATAGTACCCTATTACCCCACTAGAGCACTGCGCTCCCAGAATGCAGGCTTACTGGTGGTTCCTACAGTCGCCAAAAGTAGAATGAGAGGCAGAACCTTCAGCTATCAGGCTCCTCTCTTGTGGAACCATCTTCCAGATTTGGTCCGGGAGGCAGACACCCTCTCTACGTTTAAAAGTAGGCTTAAAACTTTCCTTTTTGACAAAGCTTATAGTTAGGGCCGACCAAGCTTGCCTTGGACCAGCCCTTAGTTATGCTGCTATAGGCCTAGACTGCCGGGAGACTTCCAATGATGCACTGAGCTCTTCTCTTCTCTTCTCCATCTGTATGCATTCTTTTACCATTACTGCATGTCACTAACTTGACTTCTTTCCTGGAGTTCTTTGTGCTTTCTCATCCGCAGGAAACCCCAAAAACCATGCTGACGTGTTGACGTCCTTCTTCTGTCCTTCACCAGCTGTTCCTGCTGTTGTTGCTGTTTGTTGCTGCTAGTCATGTATCTATTGTTGTTGTTGCCGTTGCTGTTCTGCTTCTCTGTGTCCCCACTCCCCAACCCTCTTCTCTCTCTCTCTCAACCCAACCGGTCATAGCAGATGGCCGCCCACCTAGAGCCGGGTTCTGCTTGAGGTTTCTTCCCGTTGAAGGGGAGTTTTTCCTTACCGCTGTCACCAAGTGCTTGCTCATGGGGGAATTGTTGGAATGGAGTATGGTCCAGACCAGCTCCATGTGAAAAGTGCCCTGAGATGACTTTTGTTGTGATTTGGCGCTATATAAATAAAACTGAATTGAATTGAATTGAATCTCAAAGCTGACTCCTGACACCTGCAGAAAGAAATCCTTGTCAAACATGAAGTAGTAGTCTCAATGAGCTCTAAAATACACACTGTGCAATTTAAGGAGGAGCAACCCCAGTCTCTTAATAATAGTTTTGATCAAGTCCTCATCCTCCTCAAGGACAGAGTCACAATAGTTTTCACTTTCAACAAATTCACCTTCTTCATGTGTTTGGCTTTGGTATTCATGAAAAACGAAGATCTTAAAATCTTCCACTAAATAGAATTATGTTTCCTGCTCTTATGAATGTGAAATGTTGTGTATATATTTGTCTTGTAATCACAATCTTGAAAAACAAGGCACAGTTTTATACTTTTTAATGTGGCCACCAAGGTGCTCAAAATATTGTTTTTCTGTGTGGAAACAAACTAGAATTACACACTAGGCATGTGGGGAAAGGAGCTGGTCTGGCTTAGTTGTCTGTGAGTGATACCTGTCCAAATGTGTCCATGATGCACCCCATGTCCCAAAGGTGCAAGGGCAATCAAAATGGACACAGGGTATGGACTGGTTTCGACCAAAATGCCCATGTTGTAATCTATAGTGTTTCAATAGGTCCAGTTGTTTTGATGTTGTGAAGTTACATATTTTGGACAGCTAATTCATTTGCGATAAGGTAGCATGTCCTTAATATTCCTCAGTTTAGGGTCTTCAGTCAGTGTTCAGTTCAGGTACCTAAAGTTCATGTATCTTTTGTGAAAATTGGCATACTTGAATGTCCAACACCTGCAGACAGACAAGAGTCCACTTTTATTTTCAGTCATACAAAACTGTACGATTAGTTTATCAGACTGTGTAACTGTTACTCTGCGCAACCCTGCTGACATTGGATATATATTTTTTATTTTTTGTGTGACTTAAAATATAAATTACCATAAATGTAATTTAAAAACAGAATTGTGAAGCCTGCCAGAAACATTAACTTTAGTGTCTGTTGTAATTATATTTGTTATTATATTTGTAATTTGTTGTGTATGTATCTATGGACGCCACCAATTTGGTGAGAAATTAACCATGTGTGTCTGATTACTGTGGATTTACTCTAGATGGAATAATGTTATCATCCTAAAAGTGTGTTAAAGCAGGTAGAATAATGCAAAAACTTGTTAATATTATGCAGTCTTCCTGTATGGAATTTATGCTTGTCTGTGGTGGTTAATAATAAGTTTCAAGTGACCTGATAATACTCCCATGGGGTATCTCCATAATATTCTTATGGTGACCTAAAATAAATCTGTGGTACTCAAATGTACATTTATAGTGACTCACAGTAGCAAATATGGACTTCTAGTGTGTTAAAATCTTTAATGGCAAGTCTACAATATCAAGACTGATATTTACCTGCATCCTCTGGGGCAATGGCTTGGGCAGAAGCTGGAACCCGGGGCAGAGACTTGGTGTTAAGCTGGGCCAAGCAGGGCAGAGGGAATGCTGAGGGGAGCCAGGCAGAGGGATTTCCAGAGAACAGGGAGTTGTGCTGAGCAGACAAGGCAGGAGGGCTGGAGACAGGGGCCAGAGTCAGCCGGAGGCAAACTGGAGGCTCGAGAAACAGGTATTATATTAACTGTATTAACAGAGTGTATGATCTGGCGATGAGATGGAGGCTGAACCAGGAATTTATGTAGGACTAATCATGATGAATGGCAGCTGGTTGCCTGACTCCTGCACACCTGTCTCCACTCTTGTAATTAAGCACAGACACACAAGGAAAGGGAGAGGGGCTGCAGGTTAGGTGGAGGAGGAAGCAGAATTGGAGGGCATGACATCTACTCTGTTTACTGGCGGATTATTTAAGCCTATACCGCCATCTACTGATGAAACTGCATAGCCTAGTTTATTCGCTTCACACTAGTTGATGGAAACGCACCTAATTCGCATTTTCGCAGTTTCGTAAAATTATCTTGTGAATCTAATGGAAACACAGCTACTGGTTACGAGTGCACTTGTTTTAAAACTTCATCCAAAGATTGAAGATGGTAAAAGTTGAAATTCTGCTGTGTACTGAGTCTTGTTATGCAGACAGTCAGCTCTAAAATGTGCAGAATACATACATAACCACCTGCCCATAAAGGAAAGAAGATTGTCTCCAAAAATTAATTCTGGGCATTCCTGACATAACTGTCCATCCTCTGGAAGGCTATAAAGACTTTCTAGCTGCTGAGCAACCAGTAACACTTTGAGTGTCCTGCTTTGCTCATCATCCGGCTGAAATACAAACTCTGACTACAGAAGTTACGGCAGGGGTGAGCTCATGCTAAAGCTTCCTGCATATTTGATTTGACTCTGGTGTGATGTGGAGGTGAGTACCGCCTCAACATCGCTCACTCTTTAGGTGCGAATTTCCAATTTTCATTTAACCTAAAAAGACGGAGGAGATAGAATTGAGTAATTTTATAGCACAGGAGGCCCCTCACCATCACAGTAATCCATCCCAAAGCTCATTTTTCTTGTTTTCCACCATACCAGGCCTTTAACAACAATTCCACCATCTTCTCAGTTACCCGTCATGAGTGTGTATAGTTATACATTTCAGCTATGAAGCCTACAGAATTATAACAGAAATACTATTGGTGTGATATGCTTTATACAGATGTTCCTTTTCATCATAGGTAATAGTGCACTAATAAACCATATTTCAAAGACCTTTGTACTGGTCTTTGTAAGGCTGATACAAAACAGTTATGGATAAAATTTATGATTTGGTTAAATGCCAACTATCAGTTTGAAGTAGAATCTTCTGATAATAATATCAGAATATAGAATCAATAATGCTTTTCTTATAAGCACCAGCAATATGAAGCTAAATCTAGAAAGAACATATAACTTATATAATATAGGGGCCAAGTGAGCAGTTGAGAGCTGGGTTTCTTGCAGTCAGGGCTTCAGACAACATTCCTTGACTTTTTTTTGATCACAGATCAAACACTTCTGAAGAGAGGTGTCACATGATTCTTACTGAAACCTCTCCGGTGTGGCAGTTTAAACATGGCTAATAATTCAACACTTGACCTGTTATGGAAAAACACAAGTCTTACGTAATTCATGTTAGAACTCAGTGGGAGAAGGTGTTCCCTCTGTCCTTTCAAGAGGCACTCTACCCTTTCTCCTGCCATCTGGCTTCCATCTACTATGACTCATGTTTCAAATAATCCACTGCAGCAGAGCGGTCAATGGGGTCCTGTAGACAATTAAAGGACAAAGACATGCAATATATTCAGTCTCCTTACTTTGTTGTTTGTGGACATCCGCTGCAGCTTCACATAAAACAAGCTAGGAGTCTGTGTTCAATTAATATGAGGTTTTAAGGGTAATATTTGTTTAATTACTGCTGGTGAGAGCTGAAATTTTGTTCTAATAATCAAATCCATATATTTGACCATTTTTGTGGAATGAAAAGACACCAGAGATCTGAAGTACTACTAATGTTTTCTGGATGTTGCAATGTTGATAACACATCATAATATGAAAATGTACCTATAAAAACACTGATGATTTTTTTTTTTATCAGAGCTTCACCAGCAGTCTGAAAGAAATGTAACGTTTGTCCCCTAGAAGAAAGACCATAGAGTCATTAAACTGGGTTCAGCCCCAAGGGACCAATGTGAATATTTAAAGGTACCCTGGGGAGTTTTTGACCACTAGTTGTGCTGTGGCGCAATGTTTTGATGAGTAGGTCTTCATTTTGTTTGTGGTGAGTATATGTTATTCCACTGATTGACAGCTGGTGGTGCTGATGCGCCAAGTAATGTAGCAAATCACCAGCAGTAATATATTTATTAGATTATAGTCCTGCAGTCCTGTAGTATAAAAGGGTGAGAAACGCTCAATGCAGATCTGAGCAAGATCCTAGAAGGACTTCAAGGAACAGCAGAGAAGAAGCTGGAGAGGATTAGCAACCTGATTTATGAATACAAGGTAAAAAGATTTGGAGCAGGAGACCCAATGAAGAATAAAACAACAACAACCTCACTCAAGGTAAGAAGGCAACAAGAAATTGAGCACCTAGTCAAGGACAGAAGGGTCTTGAGGAAGCAATGAGGAAAGGTTCAATAGTGAAGAGGGAGGGAATCAACCTCCTGCAAACAGACTTAAAAGAACACCTGGCAAGATGGTGCAGATGGCAGAAAACCTCAGAATTTGAGGTAAGAAGAAGGAAAGGGCAAGAACATCATTCAACAAGGATCCGTTCAGATTTGTGAAAGAGCCATTCACAAAGGAAAAGAGTGGAGCACTTCAAGAGTCAAAGAGGGAACTCGAAGATCATTTGAAAATAATATACACTGACAACCAGAGACATGAACAGAGGAACATACCTCCTGACATGCCACCCATTCCTCAACCTGAACATCAGTGTGATGTCAGCCTTCCTAAATTGAGCAAAGTCAAGAAAGCTGTGAGGAAGGCAAGGACAGCATCAGCTCCAGGACCAAATGGAGTTCCCCACCAGCTGTATAAGAATGCTCCAGATGTCCTGAGGTTTCTGTGGAGGCTAATGAAGGTGGTGTGGAAGAAGAGGAACATCCCAAAAGCATGGCAAAGAGCAGGGGGGGTATTAATCCCCAAAGAGAAGAATGCCTTGATTATCAATCAATTCCAGCAAATAAATCATTTGAATATTGAGGTGGAAATTTTCCTCAGCATTGTTGCAAAAAGGATGGCATCCAACCTGAAAGACAACAACTTGACTGACATCTTGGTACAGAAAGCTGGTATATTTCAGGATACTTAGAGCAAACCATGATATGGCATCAGATTCAGGCTGCAAAAAGGAAGGAAGAGATCTTCATGTTTCATTACTTGACCCGGCCAGTGCTTTTGGATCTATCCCACATACTATCCTCTGGACAGCCTTTGAGTTCTTCTATGTTCCAGTGACCATCACAGAACTGGTCAGAAACTATTTTCAAGATCTGCAGTTTTGCATTATGACATCAGAGTACACCATGTCTTGGCAATCTCTGGAAATAAGAATAATGGCAGCATACACCATCTCCCCACTAGCCATTACCGTGGCCATTGGGACTGATTCTACTTCTCATCTGTGCCTATATGGATGACATGTCCACTCTGACCACAACCATTGCATGAATAAAGCGACTCTTGGAGAAACCTCATTCCAAAATAATGTGGGCACAAATTAAATTTAGGCCCTGCAAGTCCAGGACCATCTCCATTAATAAAGGAAAGCTCAGAGACCAACTAGAGTGAACAGTCAGTACATACAACAAGAAATGGCTTGGGCTCCTATGATGCCTTAGTAATATGGGCTTGTATGGGAACAGGGCTAAAGAACTGCCTATCTC
The DNA here is from genome assembly GCF_914725855.1 of Thunnus albacares. Lineage (NCBI taxonomy): Eukaryota > Metazoa > Chordata > Actinopteri > Scombriformes > Scombridae > Thunnus > Thunnus albacares. Next base: position 1,302,970 of record NC_058113.1, read on the forward strand.
TAGCCTTACTGAAGAATACAAATGCTCCAAGGTAAGGCTAGACATGACTCTGACAAAAACTCAGGACGCCTCAAAACAGGTGGCTGCTCCCAGAGTGGCAGCAGCCAGAAAGTGGAACCCATCTGAGGCAGTGCAGCCGGCGAAAGATATGGAGATATTGTGGGCCAAGTGCAGCATGGAAGAGGCAGCTTCGGGTAGGCACGAGTTTACCCACATGGCACAGAGCAACACCCGCTGAGAAGAGAGAGCTTTTGGTAGATATTATAGATACAGCAGCAGGAGGAGGCAAAATTATGTGCAAAGGCAGGAAGCAGATTTAGTTTCATCATCAGAGCTATCTACGATGTTCTTCTCAGTCCCAAGAACCTGAACTAGTGGCTTGGGGAAGACCCATGATCATGTCTCCTTTGCCAAACACCAGCAACCCTACCGAACATACTCACCAGCTGCAAGACCAGCCTCACACAAGGATGCTACACCTGGAGGCACAACCAGGTCCTTCAGCAACTGGCACTAGTGCTGGAAGAAAGGAAGACTAATGACAATGCGCTCCCTCTCCCAACCCCTGGCTTCTCAAACACTGCGGCCTTTGTACCAGCAGGAAAGGTACCAAAGAGGTCAACTGCAAGAAAAGAATCAAGCCTACTGAATACAGCAAGATGAAGGTCAATCTAGACCAGAAGCTCACCTTTCCACCGGAGATCATTACAACCAGTCTCAGGCCAGATCTGATCCTGTGGTCAGCCTCACAAAAGGCCCTGTTCATCATAGAACTGACGGTGCCATGGGAAGATGCAGTTGGTGAAGCGTACCAATGCAAAAAGGTGAAGTACCCCGATCTAGCAACTGAAGCAGAACAAAAGGGCTGAAGAACTCAGGCTCTCCCTGTGGAGGTTGGCTGCAGGGGTTTTGTGGCCATGTCAGCCACCAGGCTGCTGAAAGGGATGGGAGTCTGAGGACAGGCTATCAAGTCACTGGCAGAGGCTGCTGATTGAAGCAGCAACTGGCTCTGGCTGAAAAGAAAGGACAAGAACTGGGAAGCAAGATTACCACCAGCCAGCAGGGGGGTAGTAAAAGCAGAGGGGGTGTACCTGGGACACCAGAGCCCTCTAGAGGTGAAACACCAAGGAAAGAGGGTGCCCACCTGATGACCCCAGTGAAGCTTTTACCTCTACCCTCCACTGCTGGTTATGATTTACAGTCCGAATAAACAAGACTGAATCATTGACAGAATCTGGACTCGACCAATCCTCCTGAAGTTCTGTTGCTGTGTGGGTCTAGCAGTGAAACACTAAGGAAGGAGGGTGCCCACCTGATGACTCCAGTGAAGCATTTACCCCTACCCCCACTCAAGGAATGATTGCCAATTACAATACAGGATTGTAAAACCAAGCCCTGAGCCCAACCAATAAAAAATCTTGCAGGCAAAGTTGACATTTTGGTCCAAAGGATGTGCTAGAGGAAATCTCATGGAATGTCCAAAATGGAAGGTTTTTCATCTTTCCATTTTTTCATCCAGAGCATCAATACATTTATTGGCAATCTGCTAATTAGATCATTATTTTTCTTGTGTACAAATAGAAATTTTGATCTGATGGCTGCACTTGAGCAGATTGGTGTGTCACTGGAGTCATGAGGAGATATCCTCTGGGGACCATGATTATCAGATTTCACTACAATTTTTAGACCTCAACCTGATGGCGGTGCAACACAAAAGGTCATGGAGTTGCCAAAATCATTAGTAATCATCCTTTGGGGAACTGGATACCATATGTAAAGGTGACACCCCATTCTGTCCAATGAAAGTTACTTACTGAGTATATTCATTCCAAAAAAGCTCCTCACGCTTTGGTCGACATCACCACCATCATTTGAATGAATGTTAGGGACAGCAAAACTCTGCAAAAACAAAGACTCGGAAAACGTCTCAAAGCATAAAAGTTGTCCTGCAAGCTATATTCTAGAGGCACAGCCAACATCATGGAGTACTCCTGCCTTGCCTGGATATCATTGGTGTGGATTAGGACTATGGCCCAAAGGATTATGCCATCACCAAGCTGAGCTATCGCAGAATAGTTGCTGCAACAACTGTTCTTTTCAAGATGCACACTCCCAACTGTCCAGCAGACCTGAAGGCACTGCTACCCTAAGCTCATGTCTCAGGTCGAACCACCTGGTGGTTACCACCAAGCCATGCTTTGTCACTACCCAGGGTAAACACCAAATGCCTTGACAGGAGTTTTCTCCCCCTATTGTTGTCGGAGACATCACATCAAGTAGTGTTCAAGCCCATAAGAATAGACTGAACAAACACCTCCTCAGCACGAGACTGCAATCCTAAAGCTCAAGGACTTTTAAACATACCAGTCACCCTTATATATTACTGTGGGGCTGCAGATCAGTGATAGGCTCTCCGAACGGTATTCATGAAGCTTGTATCTGTAAAAGCATTAAAAACCAAAAAAACGTTACTATACATGATTCACTTTGAAGTGAATCATGTGACAGTGTCACCTCAGAGGACGGCACTCTGACATTCTTGGCTGAAGAAAGATTAGGTGGAGACACGTGGAAATGAGAACCTGTCCGCTGAGGAAGAGATGGTATGAAGTTGGCAGGGAGAGTGAAGAGGGGGGTGTTGAATACAGACACAGAGAAACCAGAATAACCCAGCGCGATAAACAACATCTAAAATAGCTCATTGAGAGGCAGCTGATATTATTGACCTGGGAGACATTTCTTATGTGTTGTCATCTGCTTTACACCTTTCTCCTGCTTCTATTCTACAGTGACTGGGGCTAGACGGCTGTATGTGACCATCTGTATTCAAACGCATAACTGTGTCTCTTTATGAATGTCTAGCCTTTTGGCATCTGCATTTGCCTTTTTATGTATATCTTTGGTGTGCAGAATTTTTTGCTGGGGTGTATCTAATGGATCCAGGAATATTTTTAAGGCCTCAGTATGATTCAAACAAACAGGTTTGTATGACTTGTTGACTGACCATGGTTAAAGGCAAAAGTCTTGGCATACTTGAAGTGCTGTAGTAGAAGCTGACATTTTTTCGTGAATCCTGTGGGTCACAGGATTCCTGTGGGAATATTTATATATTCATCACATGACTGGGACAGGACAGGAAAAAAAGTCAAGGTCAGTTTCTATATATAAATATGCAGATCTAATATGAATATATAGTCAAATGGTGTGACTAAAAGAAAGTATGCAGTAGAACACAAAGTAATCTAAGGATGGTGAGAACATCAAATCAAAAGTATCGCATTGCCTAAAAACTACCCCCCAACACCCCCCAACCCCCATCAAAAAAAAAAACAGACCCAGAAAACAAATACAACATGGGAACAGGATGGGATGGGAAAAGATTTTTGTTACTCTACCATGGGATTGGAACAGGACAGGAGTATTTTTGTGTTTTACATACTTTAATGACATTGATTGTTTTCTGTTCAGTCACAGTGGTTATTACATCCTACAGTACTCATCTTAAGTGCCCAGGGCAGTCAGTGGCACTGGTGTCAAGAAATTGACTAGCTTAGGGCTTTGCCAAGACTGAAACCTGTATGCTAACAAAAAAACTAAAAATAAAACCTCAGCTAGTCTGCAACACACATTCTAAAAGGGTTTGTAACAAAAGGTGAGTGCTGTAACACACCTCATCTTAAGACAAAATACAAATTTTGTAACCTAATAAAACACACAAAATGTTATACATACAGTATTGTGCAAAAGTTTTAGGCACTAAAAGTTGAGTGAGAATGCTTACAAAAATATTGCTATAAATTGTTTTAATTTATCAGTTAACTTCTTACAAAGTTGAGTAAACAGTAGAAACCTAAATTAAACCAATATTTGCTGTGAGCAGCTTTGCCTTTAAAACAGCAGCAGTTCTCCTCGGTGCACCTGCACATAGTTTTTCATGGCAACTTGCAGGTAGGTTGTTGTAACCATCCTGGAGAAAGAATGTTCTTCTGTGGATTTATTATTTAGGCCATCTCAGGTGCTTCTTCATGTCATGAATAAATTTGGGACCGATCAGACACCTCCCTGATGGTATCGCATAATGGATAAGAATCTAAACATCTAGGGTGCCTAAAACCTTTGCACAGTACTGTATATAAACAAAATGTATTCATATTGTGGGGCAGTTCACTCTAAAAATAAAACATTTTTTGCTTGTGTTATCTCCGTTTCCATGGAAATACATGGGGTATGACTAATACCTGGAAAACAATCAGTTACGCCAGTGGACTCCCATGTAATGGAACCTAGTTTACTAGTCCAACAAGTAGGCAAGCCCTTAGTAACAAATTAGCAACAGACACAATGTCTAGTCCCTGTTGAGTCAGCCAGCCAACTTGAGCTAATGCTTTCTAGAGATTGTGGGATATTTCCAAACTGAATAAATACCACACATATAAACACAAAACTGTTTTGCTAGCTCAATCTTGTTGCAACTAAGATATCCGCTGAATTTTTTTTTTTCCATAGACAGATTTAGCTACTACGTCCGCAAACTTCATATACATAAAGCCTGTAGCGCCATGTCACCAACTCAGCGGCACAGCTGATGGCTTTTTTATGCTTGGGGTCATTGTCATGCCATGAATAAATTTGGGACTGATCAGACACTTCCCTGATGGTATTGCATAATGGATAAGAATCTAAACATCTAGGGTGCCTAAAACTTTTGCACAGTACTGTATATATATACATGATACTTTTTTTTTCAACATAGGACCATTCAGAATTGATTCAGCCACAGTGGCTTACCACTACCAGAGCACCACTACCCTCTACCCCCTTATGGAGGGGCTGAACCGACTGGTGACAGTCAGATGGACAGCAGTTGTAGGTGACAACGAAGAAGAAATGCAAATGTAATGGTAATTGGACTGAGCGCCTTTCTTGTCTTCCGACCACTCAAAGCGCTTTTACACTACGAATCACATTCACCCATTCACACACATTCATATGCTGAATGGGTACAGGGGCTACCATGCAAGGTCCCAACCTGCCCATCAGAGGAAATCTAATCATTCACACACGTTCTCACACTGATGGCACAGTCATCAGGAGCAATTGGGGTTAAGTATCTTGCCCAAAGACACATCGACATGTGGACTGGAGGAGCTGGTAATCGAACCGCCGATCTTCCGATTAGTAGATACCGCTCTATCTCCCGAGCCACAGCCGCCCTGCAAACAAAATAACCAGCAATGAGCCGCTGCTGTCAGACTCTCCATGTCTGCACTGGAAACACAGAGAGTCTGCCAAAGCTTTGACAGTTACTACAGTTCATGGACCTTTGTAAAAGTTTGTGTGGTACCTGTGTTGTAGCTGAGCTAGCAGCTCTACGAGAGGCTCTCTGGTGTGTGTGTGTGTGTGTGTGTCTGTGGGGGAGTGTCAGTACATAACCCCGCTGTTTATCATGTTAATGTTTAGCTTACCATTGTCACTCAACAGCCCTAAATATCTTCTAAAGCTCTAATAAAAGCAGTTAGTTAGTGCTGTGTCATGTGTTGTGTTTATTGCCACAGAAATGGAATAAATCTTTGGGTTATTAGCATGCCGTTGCCTCTCTGTTGTCTCTTATCAGGCTTACTAACACTCCCAGCAGCTCTGTGAGAGGCACAAAAAACTGAGGCTACAGTTAGCAGTGTTGTGATATTATACAAACTGAGTGTAGGAATGAAAGAGCAACACAACACCACTAGTTCTCTGATTCATTTCTACTCATTTTGGCACCATCTTACAGAGGCAGTTGCTTGGCTTCTTGAATTTGCTTCAAGAACAGTGTCTGAAAAGAGAAGACGTTATTAAAACAGTCTAGTCACAGAAACCAGGTCAAGTAAAATGGAATGGACTAATAAAAGAAAAGATGGACAAGTATAAAAAACTCCTTAGCAATCACCAGTCTCAGACATAAATAGTGCCGAAAAAGTTATTATATGCTTCTGTCACTAACAAGGCTTTCAAGACAAGATAAATCTAAAGAAGGACCTCACAGTAAAAAAAAGACATCCCCATCTTTAGGTTGGATCCCAGATTGGAAACGGCCTGCTCATACTGGGTGGAAGACTGAGCAGGGTAGCTATGCCAGAGGAAACAAAGCATCTAGTATTCCTGCCAAAGGACCAATATGTTTCCAAGCTGTTACTCAAATACATCCATAACCAAGTAGGCCACAGTGGAAGAAACTTAAAGGCAGAAATATTGGATCCCCTCGCAAAAAAGGTTATATCAGAATGCAACATGCAGACGCTTCCACTCAGCTCTTGGTGAGTAGAAAATGGCAGATTTACCCAGAGATCGTCTAACACCTGAGATACCTCCCTTCATACTTGTTGGGGTAGACTACTTCGGTCCAATAGAAGCCAAGAGAGGACAAAGTTTAGTTAAAAGGTATGGCATAATCTTCACGTCTGTCTTGTCAATAGGGATACCAAACTTTTTGATATGATACTGATACTTTTTGTTACAATTTTAATGATAATGATACTGATACTGATAATTTCTTCAATGGATATGTGATTTTTCAAAATAATGGTCACTTTTAGAAAAAAAATCCATTACACTTAAAGGCAAATCACTTGACACATACTGGCCATTAATAACAAATTTATTACAAAAGTAGATACGGATAATTAGATAAAAACATTGATGCTTATTAAGTTTAAAAGTAGTCCAGTACTAGTCTTTCGACCACTCAAAGCGCTTTTTACACTACGAGTCACATTGACCCATTCACACACATTCATACGCTGAATGGGTACAGGGGCTACTATGCAAGGTCCCAACCTGCCCATCAGAGGAATCTAATCATTCACACACTGATGGAACAGCCATCCAGAGCATCTTGGGATTCAGTATCTTGCCCAAGGACACTTCGACATGTGGACTGGAGGAGCCAGGAATCGAACCGTCGATCTTTTGATTGGTGGACGATCCACTCTACCTCCTGAGCCACAGCCACCCACAGTATTTACAGAAATACTGTGATTAAATAATAATAAAACAAATAAATAAATATAACATAAATATGAATAAAATAAGTTAAAATACCAACAACATAAAACGTGCACATGTAGGCTTCCTGACAGCAATGTTCAGAAAAAACTTCCCAATAGCAGTGTTTAGGGAAAATAATTACCTTTTTCATACATTCTCACACAAGTTTTAGATTGATGTTCAGGAAAAGTAACGTTAACATTTTTAGCTTTAAGATGATTTTGCCTCTGACTAATGGTCTTTCTTGCCTTAGAGAACAGCCTCTCTGCTGGAACAGAGATTGCTACAGTTCCAAGGTATCTTTTTGCCACTTTGCTGAGCACTGGAAATGCACTCTCATTTTGTTTCCACCAAAGCAAAGGCTCCTCACTCCTTGGGATCACTTTTTCTTCCATGTATTTGCGAATTTCAATGTATGCATCTGTGTTTGCTGTGCGATTCCCTGAAAAGCCATTACACGTTTGTCAAACTCCTGCCATAATCCTCCCTTGAATGGTCTGCACCATTCCTTTCAGTCTTTGCAGTGGATGACCCTGACAAGGGTGTTCCCATAGAGGAGGTTGATGCAGTAACAGAGGGTTTACTGGTTGTTGCCTGTCCACAACTGCCCAGGGCCTGCATCTCACTGATGAGCTACGATTTAATGGTTTCCACATTTCCAGTATCACAAAAGACAATGCTTTTGAATCTAATGTCCAAAAAGGTGCTGGCTGCAAGAGTATAGTTGTGCTCAGTATTTTGAAAGCACCACCTGCATTGCGTTGCAAGCTGTGAAGCCAGAGTGTTACCATTCTACCCAGCAGACATGGTTGCTCTTTGGAGAAGAGACATCAGAGATATGACTTTAGAAATGGTTACAAACTGCTCTGCTGAAACTTCCGTAGTGGCCTCTTCAAAGGGCATGAGGGCTTTAATTGCTTGACTATTATGGGACCATTCTCCCTCATTCAAGCACAAGGTGTTTCTGCCAAGAAGACTGCTTGTTATTCATACAGTCTCTCTAGCATGTACAACAACGAAATGAATTTGCACTTCTTTTAGCTCGTCAGATACTTCGGTACAATGATGGAAAAACCGAACAATAGCGCCTAATTTCTCCAGGATGGACTCCAAACTTGTTTCAGCCTTAATGGAATCCTTCACAACTGAGTTGAAGGTGTGTGCAAAACAAGGAATGTGTTTCCAGTAGGTTTTCCACAACCCACCTGCTGATGGGAAAGATTGATTCATTCAATCAAGAGGATCCTACTGTCTGTCACAAAGCAGCAAACTCTTGATGATGAAAGCTTAGAAACAATCATGAAGTCGAGGCCATACTTAACAGTCGTCCTCTAATGACAACTTCCAGTGACCCAAAGGCCTTGGAACCCCTTACACCAAAACATCTATTGCAGCTCAGGGTGCAACTCATTCTTCTACCTGGATTGTTCCAAAGGGAAGATCTATGTGCCAAGTGCAGATGGAGACATGTCTAATACATTTCAAACCTCCTTTGGACTTGATGGATAGAATAATACATTCCTCTGATGCAAGCAAGGCAGAAGTGGAACCGCACCAAGAGAAACTTCAGAACAGGGGATATCGTATTGGTGGCAGACACTAACACCCCTCAAGGATAATGGATCTTGGGTAGAGTCACTGAAGCAAAAGCTGACTCAAGAGGACATGTCAGGAGTGTACTTTTGAAGACAATGACCAGCACTGTAGAATGGCCCATTAGCAAGATCTGCCTCTTAGTTCAAGCCTTAGATTGATTATAGAGTTCAAGTGCACTCAAAGACATAACACAGTATATGTAGTACATCTACATTTACTGCAGTATTACCGCAGTGCTGCTGTGGCAGTAAAAGAGGGGGCTGCACTAGATAATTCTAGACACTAGATAGCAGCAGAGTGCTTAAATCCTGCTGACAGGATTTCAGAATAATACCCTCTCTGACCACAATGCAATTTGTGGCACTGTCCATATTTCCGCTTAATAACTCCACTGGAAGTTAAGTAACTGCTGAATAATGACTGCAGTGAGCTATCTTTCTTGTAGCTTAGCACTGCACATACTGTAGTTGTGTGTGGCACTTTATGTTCGTCATGTTTTAATTCAAGGATCCCTTATCATGCTGTTCATTTAGAAATGCTACTGTTACATCTTAAAGACTTATGGGTTCATAAAGACTGTTTTATGTACACATCTAGCAATTGTTTTAAGTTAAATAGTGTAACGCTAATTCTGCTAGCTTTTCCATTTTTCTGTGGGATTCCACATTGTAATAATATGTTGTTAGCATCATGCTAAGTGTCCTGTCAGCCAGTTCAGTTTTGTGACATAAGGTATCATGTTGTTAAACAACTTTATTGAAGTAAAAGTCCTGCATTCAAAACATATGTAACAGTAAACATTTTATCCGTTAAATGTAGTTTAAATATCATCAGATAAAGTCTTCAATTGTCTTCAACTTTCCTACTGTCGGAGGAAAACCTCTGTTAATATATTGTTAAATTTAATGGAGCTGAGCTTGCTGGTAAACATCTGCTCCTTCAAAAAGATCATTTATCCTTTCTCATTACACATTCTGCAAATATTTAACATGATTCAGTATTAATTTTACCTCCATGTAAAGTGAATAAACGTGATGTGAACAGGAATCACCGTTTCCCCTCTATTTTAATTGGCTGGTTTGCATTTGTATCGTTTGCAGCATTTTCATTTCCATGTGAAAGCTGACTCCTCTAGCTGTGGTAGTGGGGGGGGGGGGGGGGGGGGGGGGGGGGGGGGGGGGGTCATTAGAGGAGAGGGTCTAAGCTGTTTTTCCACTTCATGTACTGGCTTGGCTCAACTCTACAGTAGCGTATTGCAGCCATGCCAGGAAAAGAAAGATGGATAAGTATCACGTTATCGTGAAAAGTTTATTCTTATAACAAGATGTTTTTTAAAAAATATTTTTTCATGTTATTACGACATACAGGCTCATATGTCCTGCTGTACAGCTCCATGCATTTTAAAATCCCTCCTAGTGTACACATTCTTACAGTAGAATCTTGCCATGTCTCAACCCAAGCATGAAGTAAAACTCAAAACCATTTGTGAAAATGAGCCATATTCCTCAATTTATCCTTTCTCCACACACTGTTTCCTCATTCAAACATGAGTTTCACATCATAACAATATAAGTTATCATGTTATAATTTGAAACATTTCACATTATAGCAAGATAAATAATATTTTGTTAAGTTTCTTGTTATGAGATTGTATGTCATAATAATGTGAAAATATCTTGTTATATCATGAAAAACATCTTATCTTGAAGTTGCTGCTGCTGTGCCATGTGCATAAATGCACACATCACTTTCAATTTAAAGAGGTATTGTCATAATCATAAACAGCTCACAGCTGCAGAAGCTGCGCATTAAGCTCTGCTCTGTTACATTAAAATACCAGTTTTGAGGAGAAGAAATATGTGGGGCTATGCTAAAAACATTTGGGGCTGAAGCAATGGCAGCCCACAGGACCTAGAGGATGCAACCAGAGCTTTAGCACCACGCTCACAGCTGCTTTTCCCTGTTACTGACCATGAACACAAATGAGACACAGCAGCTTTTCTGTGAATGATAAACATCCAGTGCATTTTGGAATCAGTGTAACTCTAAATGTTGAGGAGAACAAATAAGCTTTCTTTCAGCCTCTGGGGGAATCTGATGTCCAGTCAATTACAAATATTGTGGAGGACAAATTTCCATGTAGTATGTATATTGATGGATGGTTGGTTTAAATATCATAACATTATGAAATTATGAAATTATGAAATTATGTGTAATGTGTAAGTTTACTGTACAGGTCCAGCAGAAAATATGACAATGTGCTGTGACTAATTCCCAAACACTTTCACTGTTCTCCCATCGCGTCTGCTTGCCGAGCATGCTCGCCAGTTTGTAATGACTACCCTATAGAGAGACAGACCCTACAGACAGACACTGCATCTGGACTGCTCACCTGTGCTACCTGGTGTTTGTTGGTGCACACTGCAGCTACTCCTGGATAAATTATTTCACTCCCCTTCACGACTGCTGTGGCATTTCTGCAGTATTACCGCAGTAATCATGTCAATTGAAATAAGTGACAAAGATAAAGGACTTTTTTGTTGTTGATGTTTTTTGTTTGCCTCCATTTTAAATTGATTGAATTGTTACGTTCCACACTTAGAACAATATGGGCCAGTATGTAGGAGCCATTTATTAAAAAAGACAAGTTAAATTCTTTATTATGAAGAAAGATTCTGTTAGACTATGTGGTTGGTATATGTACCCCATGTGGCCAATCTTGGAATTGAATTATTGATGATTTGGCACTGGGGATGTCAGTTTTGGTTAATTTTGCTTTTGATAGACCAACACCCATTAACCGGTAACTAACAGGTTTATTTTTAAGAAGTTGTGATGTAGCTTTCATTTGTGAGAGCTGTCCAGCAGATGAAAGTCAGAGCTAGCTTGTCTGCCCCGGTTAGCGTGACTTTTAGCTCATCCTTCTTCACCTCAAAGTGTTTTCAATGTGTATAGTCACAGTAGCTCTTGATGGCATAATGTACTTGGGCTTGAGGTATTGAACTCTTTCAATCCCTCACCCTCTATCATATCGATCAGCAGCATATTGGTCTCAGTCATTCGACACACCCACTGGGTGATGGCCTAATAACAAAGTGACACCTACATTGTTATTACAGATAGACTGTAGGATTTCTTGACTTTATATCCACACCATGAAGTCTTTTAGAGCACACAAACACCATGAACACACCTGTCACCTGCCCAGCATGGTGCTGTTAAACCAGTGACACCACAGCTACACCTTATACCTTATACAGTCTATGGGCTACACACAGCATGGCACAGCTATGCTAACAATGCTAGCCATGCCATCACATCTCTTTATATCTGTGGGTTGGTGCTCCTGTCAGTGTTGGAGCCTCTGGGTGAGATGCTTTGGTCAGTATATGTGTGTTTTTAAAACTTATTTCGGGGTTCCACTCACTCTCACTTCCACAAGGTACTGAAATTTGGCACTGATTAGATCCAACGTGAATAACATGGGGTAACAAGTTCAGTACGGATTCAGTATGGAAATCAACCCACAGACCGACATACGTAACCAGTCAAAAATATTCTCCACATCACTAATTGGCACCCGTTGATGGCGTCAGCCATTAGTACCAGCTGTTCACAGTGCATGTTGTTTCAGGAAACCAAGAGCCAAAATAGTTTTTCAACGGGTTTTAAGCAAAGTTAATTTAACAAGTGAAACTTTAAGTTTTGTTTGCTTTTTTTGTACTTTGGGTTGCCACGGCATATCATATTTGGTTACTATAGTGTAGTTTGACACATACACACACACACACACACACACACACACTCGCACATGTTGCCTGTCTATCCATTCATCAACTGGACTACCACTGGACACCAAACTGTGAGTAACCTGATGAATAAATCTAGCTGTGTGACCTTGTTGTGTATGTTTGTTGGTGATAGAAATATGGCTTAATGGACTTTTAGAAGGAAGCTGTAATCAGTGTTAAGGTATTTATACAAACTGAGGCTATAGTTATCGGTGTTGTAATATTTATATAAACTGAAGCTACAGTTAGCAGTGTTGTGAAATTTATACAAACTGAAGCTACAGTTAGCAGTGTTGTGATATTTATATAAACTGAAGCTACAGTTAGCAGTGTTGTGATATTTATACAAACTGAAGCCACAGTTAGCAGTGTTCTGATATTTATAAAACAGAGGCAACAGTTAGCAGTGTTCTGATATTTATAAAACAGAGGCAACAGTTAACAGTGTTTTGATATTTATACTTGGCAGCATTTCTTTTCTGTGAAACTAATGTACTTTTAATAAACGTACATTATCTATTTCCTGCTCTTTGAAATGACTTTTTCTTTCTTCTTTAGTTACAGATATTGTGATATATCTTATTTCTTTTTGATATATTGTGTATTGCAGAATTGCCTTTGTTGTGATATATCATTATTGTGGGAAGAATATCATGATAGTATCAATTCATGAGTTCATCTGTGAATTCCACCCCTAGTGTTTACTTCAAGTTTGACATGAGGGACCTAGCATTCAGCAGATCACAGGTGATTAGAGAGACTGCTAAGTCTAAAGCGGTTGTGGAGTCCACTAGTTTAGTTAATAATGAACAAGGTGGAGGTGATGCCTTAATATGTAAGTCTTTTCAATTTAACTTCCAAACTTGACGCTAAATTTGACATATATGAGGTCCTTATTCTTAGTTCATCTCCATCAGTCATGAACTGCTTTGTCCAAAGTAACAGACTCTGATCATATCACATTGTGATACTCTATCGACCACCTCTCTTTTCTCCCAGGGGTCTCTTTGCTGGACCACTTTGCTTTGTTGATGCTAGAGAGATTTTTCTTGTGGCTCTTCATCCTGCAGGAGATTCACCCCTGGTATCTCCCTCTCTTGTGTGTGGTCTCTTGTCTCTCCTCCTCTGTGTGTGTGAATCCCCTGTGTTTGTTCTATTTTTCTGTCACTTCCACTTTCCAACACTGTCAAAATCCTTTCATTCACACTTCAACTTTCTCACACTGTCAAAATCCTTTCATTCTCAGTTCCGATGTCATCATAGCTGATCTATGATCTTTCTACCCGTGGTCCTCTAGCCAATCAGACTCTTGGTGTTACTCTTTAAATATCATTGCTATTCTGCACTCTATCTTTCAAATATACTATTGCGCAACCTCCTCCTCATCACCACCATGACCTCCATGTTATCCAGAGAGACCAAACTAAAGGTCCATTAACCATCTGCTGGCTCAATTCCACCACCACCACCAGTGTCTAGAGTCCCTGTTCTATCTCCTATCTTTATAGGAGCCTATGCTTATGAAGATGCCTCATAGAGACAGAGTCTAATCGCCAAAATCTCTGTGTTGCTAATCACAGTAAACAGTGTTATCCACATTCAATTGATCTTTCTTTATTGAAGTGGAAGTTGCTCAATGTCCTCCTGATGAGATTATTCATATGTATTCAATATCAATCCATCTATAATTTTGTTATCCTGTTTGTCCATGCTGCATATCTGTAATTTGTCTTTCTTGTTCCATTCTGTACACACATCTATTGCATGTCAGCCCGTCCAGGGAGAAGGATCACTCCTCTGTTGCTCTTTTTGAGGTTTGTTCCATTTTTTTCCCTGTTAAAGGGTTCTTTTAGGGAGTTTTTTCTTATTAAAATTGAGGGCCTTAGGACAAAAGATGTTGTATTTCTGTACAGACTGTAAAGCTCCCTGAGACAAATTTGTGATGTATGGGTATACAAATAAAAATTGACTTTACTTGACAAGGCAGGACAAGACTTTTCAACCGAGACTGATGGAAAGGCAACCTTAGTAGTTAACACATACTTGTCAGCTAACACAGCAGCAGAATAGAGTGATTTTACTTTGCGCTCATTTAGGTACAACACAATGCGATCAGGCAGGCATTTCTTAAATTATTATTAATCCAACAGAATTAATTTATTCTTTTTTATTGTTAATTAATGTGCTCCATTTGTCAAAGAGGCTTCCTTTTTCCTTGGCAAATGCAAAAGAACTCGAAAGTCTGATTTAGGGCTTTTTTGTTGTTTCTTAATTTTTGTACACTTACACTTAATTATTAAGTGTGCAGAATTGCAGCTTTAAACATTACACTTTAAACTTTAAACATCATTTTTTAAGCTGTCCTCCAAAGAGAGCGCAACAACTTCTCAGGGTTTCCCATGAATTTTGCACAGCAGTAAAGACAGTCACAAAGTGTGTGGTGGCATTCCGGTTTGTACAATTTATCATTCAAAACAAGTTTTCACACTTTTGCCTTTAGACTTGATTTCAAGCATTCCCTGGCCCTTAGACTTAATTTCAAATATGGACTATCCAGCTCTTCCAATGATCTTACTATTTCTATCCACAGGCCCTGCCAACCTCTTATCATCATCAGCATGAACCTCTGGACCCAGACATGTGATTTTCCAGGTATGACTGTCATCATGCAGTGACAGATGGAAAATGAATAAGCCTTCCCAAGTTTTGTTTATTATTTCAGTTTACAGAAGTTTCCAATTATTTTCCGATCATTAACTTTCCATGCACATCAGCTGGTTCTTTCTCATTTCCAGATAAATAATCTGATGACTCTAATTATAGATACTGATTGGGGAAGCTATCATGAGAAAGAACAACTCAAGGCTGTGGTATAGTTTCTGACATGGATTTCAGATGGTGCACAGTAAGTTTTTCCATGCATGAGACATTCGTCACTCATTTTCCAGCATCATTGCGGAAAATACCAGCAGAAAGGCGTTTTGACCGTTTAGACCAGACTTAGTTATCAATAAACGAACAACACAGCAGAGGGAAGTTGAGGTTTTTTTTCTTGTTTTGTTTTGAGTTTTTTTGTCTGTTTGACATTTTCTCTTCCTCCTGAAACTGAAGCTTGTCAGTACTTCCTCTGCGTCTGTTTGTGGTTGTTTTCAGAGAAACAGTACCCAGCGCAGGATTACTTGCTGATGAAAGTGTGCATTTCCTCAAGTAATCCTGCAGAGTACCCTAGCATGCATACACACTCATCCCATTACATTCCACCGGCTATCCTGCACTGGCAGACCTCTCTGTTGATCATCTCCTCCTTCACAAAGAGCCCACATCAACAAGATGTTTCTGCTGGTCAGGAATCTTTTTGCAGCAACTCCCAGCATGCAGTGTGCCTTTAGAATGCTATCTTAAATCTTGCAAATCACAGTGAAACTAGGTCATGTGTCTCAGTGAGATTGGTCAGTGTATTTATTTCCTGCATGGAGGAAATATGGTCAGTTCAAACAACTGCTGCTGTAAATATTGTATATATGTTTTTAATTATTCTATCCTTAAAGCTAAATGATACTAATATGGGTCAAAATAATGTTGAAAAGATGTACTGAATAAAGTTATACAATAATCTATCAAACTTAAAATCTACTTTTGGAATTTTGATGAAATAATTTCATAGTAAAGTCTATTTGCATGTAGTTGCGATACAGCATCCAAAAAGATTGTGCAGATGTCTATTCTTAATGGTTTTCTTTTTATTTTGCTATCCCACTAGCCATTGGCCCTCTGGTCTCATCAATGTTTTTATGCAAATTTCACATTTTCACAAAAGCTCAACTGCTGTAAAGAGTTTTTATGCTTTGCTGAGGCGAAGTTGGTATTTTGAAAAAGAAATGATGCAATAAAGGATGATGGAAACAAATGTAACCCTTTACAATATGGTACACAAAATTGTGTGTGGTTACTAAGTAGCTTGTGAGGAATGAATCAGTAATGACTTGATAATTGATGAATTGTAAATAAGTAAGGACTACAAAGTAGATAATGATGAGTTACTAGAGAACAGACTGGGAGATACCATATTAATGAATCATTAGTTATTGATTAGTTCATGAAAATCTGTAAATCTATCATACTGACTGAGTAGTTACTAAGTGGGTCCTCATTATTTCATTATCCTACCATTACTTGGCCTTTTTGTGTCCCATATTTACTGGGGGATTCACAATTTAATAACAGACCAGATACAGCAGGATTCTCATTAAAAAATATTTTAATCATTATATTCAGGCCACATATACATTAATATCCATATCCACATGTCATTATACAATCGGCTACAGTGCCACAGTTTTACTAGATGCTAAGCTAACTTGTAAGCATGATGATATATTGTAATACATACTGTATATTTCTTATTTATGATCGGTTAAGAACATTCAATGAATCTTGTTCTCCATTGGTGACACCATGGGCAGCTGCTGGTCCTTCAGTCAGTCCTCCCTCCTTGATTTCACCAACTCCATTTCTTAATCAGCATCAGCTCTTCAACACTGAAGCAACAGCGGCCACTCACAACTGGAAATTATAATTTAACCCAACATGAAACTAAATATACACAAGGTGAATGGTTTTATTACTGTAGCGTAAGGCTTTAAAACACTTTGGGAAAACTTGCACCTTTAATGGAATCACATCAGTCTCAACATCAACAGTCCCCCCTGTAACAAGTTCCATGGTACTTATTTCTGCTACATATTAATGCAAAATCTGTAAGAAGGTGTGCCAAGAGGGCTAAAACATAAAATGTACTAACCCACTGTTATAGTAAGTTAACGTTGACATTTGTGAGTGGTGGACCTGAAGCTTTGCACAATATTTAAAGTTGTCTGGCCAGTGTGTGGTGTAGCTGTGTTAGCTCTCTGAAAGATTCAAGATCCAAGGTTTAGTTTATTGTCATTTTCTTGTGTATTTGCATACCCAAAAAACAAAATGCTGTTCCTCCCAGCCAACAGCAATGCAACAACAACAGATCGGGGAAAGAAAGCACATGTCTCACATATCTAAAGTGCATTTAGAGAGAAAGGTACATGTCTCAGTTCGATGTAGACAGCTCTTGCATGTCAATGAGTGACCAGCACTGATGGGGGAGTGAAATAATCCATTTTGCTGTCCAGAGAACATTGGGCAGCATGATTGTTGGAACTGCTGGTTTGTATAGGTTAACAGTTAGCCTAGCTTGCACTCCTCTGTGCTTTCCCAGCTTCCGCATGCTGTCACACTGCTTTCGATGTTTCCTAACAGTGCAGCTACAGGCAAGGCCGTGGTCTCCTTTGGGTCCACTGGACGTAGCAGACCAAGTGCGCTCAGCTGATTTAGCTCCCAGCCTTTATTTCTCATAGGAAAAGTCTTTGTTACGAATGTCCAAAACAAACTGATGATCATAGACATATGTCCCTTGCACTCCACATGATGGCACAGACGTACAGGACAAAAAACACTGCATAGTCAGTCAACTAGGAAAGGCCGCTGCAGATGTCATCGTGCTGCCATCACACCAGTTCATGGAGACAGAGAGAGAGAGATTACCACCAACAAGGACCCCTGTTGGTATCCTTTACTTGGGGTGCACAAAAGGAGTACCGAATGTTTAAGTAAGTGGCAATGAATGAATTGTTACTAGTTTTGTGTCACTCAGCGGCTGGTTCAGATGACTCATGAAGAAAGTGGTCACTATAATAGATTCACAGATATTCATGAATTAATCTAATTAAACCTAATGATTCATTAATATAGCATCTCCCAGTCTGTTCTCCAGTAACTCATCATTATTTACTAATGTTACTGGAGAAGTCAAAGTCCATTAGGACTTATTAGGGAGGTACTTATTAACAATTCATCAATTATCAGTTTGTTCCTCACTCGTTCCTTAGTAACTATGCACAGTTTTGTGTACAATATTGTACATTTTTCAGTGTTCCAATGTTTCAAGTACAACCTTGATGATACAATACCTGTCAGGTTTGGTGTCAGGCATGTACATCACATATATAATCCCCCTCTCTGTCACCATAGCCTGGCTGATAAGAGCACCACAGGATAGACATGGATTATAGAATAAAATAATTATTGTTTAAAAAACAAGAGAATGAGTGTCATCTTAGATGGGAAGCAGCAATAAAATAAAAAGACAAGAAAACATTTGCACTTTTCACAGTATTTGTATCTGCTATCTCGTACGCAGTTCTTTTTTATTTTACTTGGACATGAGGTTCAACCACAATGGTCCTCGTCCATCACGCATGATAACTGCTATCCTGCATCTGTGAACCATTCCTGCTGATTGCTATAAAAGCAATGACATGAATTAAAGAGGACCTATTATGCTCATTTCAGCTCTAAATTTTTATTTTTGGACTCCACTAGAGTAGCTCTGCATGATTCAAAGTTCAAAAAACTCCTTATTTATCTTATACTGGCCCTTTATGCAGCCCCTCAATATACACAGTTTCTCTTACACGCCGTTTTAGCTCCTGTCTCTTTAAGGCCCCCTCCCGATGAGCCCACTCTGTTCTGATTGGCAAGTATTATGTATCAGAGTTGTGTAACTTTACCGTCATTGCAAACTAAACATTTCCTGCTTTGCTGCTTCAAATTAAAACCTTTTAAATGACTAACTAATGGGAGACTTTCATTGTGAATTTTTTACAGGAGGTAAAAACATGTTCCTCACTTAGTGGAGCTTCATTAGTGGTGCTAAAAGTGGTTGAAACAACAACATATAGAGCTATTTGGAGCTATTTGTTAAGCGGATCAGTTACAAAGAGAGGCAGAGAGGACTAGTACAAGCAGAAACAGCCACAGTGAGATGTTTTATGAAGAGCTGCAGACAACCAGCACACCTCCAACGGGTAAACTACTTATTTCACTTTGCTGTGCAGTGTAATGGTGTTGTGGCTTGGCGTAACTACTCCCGGAGAGGAGCAGTGAACTTGCGCGCTATGCACATAGCAAATGTCCATATATAGAAATCCGTCAGGAACTGATGTCAGCTCAGGCTGAAAGTAGAAAAAACCATTGGAAACCAAGTATTAAACTAGGGCTTTCTGCTCACAGGGATTACTGCTACATATGTTTACCTTATTGTTATTTGACGTCGGCCACTTTTAACATGAACATCCGACATTGTGACATTATATATATGTCTGAAAATAAGGAAAAGCATAATACCTTCCCTTTAAAGTCTCAGTTACTGGTGCTCAGTTCATCATGTAATTTTGTCATGTGTTCCTGAATACAGTATATTTGCATAAAGGTAGTTGATGAAAAACATGCATTGATTCATTGTTTGGTTTTTGTTTACACAAATTTCATGGAAACGTAACTAATTGTAATTTGAATGGTAGTGTAAGGAACTTGAAGTGATTGTATGATTTGGATAGAATTCTGTAGCACTTATCAATGAAATTTGAATCAGAATTGAAAAAGATACGACCCCATAAGTTTTCTGCAGTTTGCTCTAATTACAGAACATCAGATGTGTATCATGTACATATAAGAGGGAAAATCTACCATAAGACAATATAAGCTGTGGTGAAAGTTTCCCCCCATGTTCCCAGTAAAGACCATCTGGTATTGTCCCACGCTCCCCCACAGTGGGCTTATATTGGAGACAGTGTATATCCAGCCCAAAGGACTGAACAGAATAGGGAAGACTAAGTCTGTAAAAGCCAACTGTGGCCAGCAGCCAGTGAAAGGGGGATTCTCTGCACTAGATCAGTTGATATTATAGAACCACCTGTTTGTCCTCTGCTCACTTCTTCAATTTTTAATTAAGTGCAGTAAACAAGAGGGTAATTAAAGCTAATGAAACCTATGCCAACACTGACTCTGTCATGTTTGAGTTGTGTTAACCAGAAGGAGGAGCTATGGTCCTATTCACTGTCATATTCTGTTAACTGGCACCGAGTACTACACAGAACAGGAGCTGATGGCCTCACATCTGAGTTTGGCTTGATGCTGTATGACACTTAATAATCACAGTTAGGCAATAAACAGCTCAGTGTCTAGCAACAGAGAGACTAGCGGAGCTGGGATGAGGTTTACCTCATGCAAGGGTAGCCTTGATTGATAGAATGTGAAAATTTCTCAGGCATCAATCAGCTTATCAGAATTTAACCAACTTATCTGTGAGGTTGCCAGGCAAACATCTGATACAATTCCTCATGACTATTGTAGTATTTATAGCCATTTGACATACCAAAGAGAAATGGTAGATGAGGTGGAGATGGAAAAATAAGGTGAGGGATGGAATCTAAATAAAACATTGTTTGTTTAGGTTGATAACCAACTGCATTGAATAAATATTGAATAAAATATTATACTTTGTGTTGCAGTTTTTTTCCATGCCCATCTGCCACACAAAATATTCATAAAGTATAAACTTCATCCCCATACTGTGTAGAGTAGCTTATGAGTGTGGGTACAAGCTTGTAGTTAATTTTCATTTTTGTTTTGCTGGACACTGCCTTTTGGATTAAGTACTGGAGGTGTGTTGGACCTTTAAGAGTGTTTGTTTTCCTTCTCTTGTTCATCTCCAGCCATGACTCCACCCTTTGCATACCAGATTCCCTACAGACCACAAAACACACATGTGGGTCCATTTTTGTAGCTTGTGGGTCAGTTTTTGTGACTCTTGACTCAGTGGAAGGGCAGCAAACAGTGCCATCTACTGTGCCCAGTTAGGTCAAAAAATAAAAAAACTTCTTCTTTCCTGTTTGTTTCATTGACAGGTGTAAAGACTGGTGGAGAAGGTAGCATGTTGATATGAACAAGACTAGTTAAGGGCATGTCTTCATCCATTTATGACTAATTGTGGAAGTAGTAATTAGGCAGTTCCACAGTGAGGCCTAGTCCGCACACATGGGTATATATTAAAACAAAGCTTTTTCTATGCGTTTTGGACTTTCGTCCACATGCAAACTACGTTTTAGGTCACTGAAAATGGACCTTTTAGAAAACTCTTTTCACGGTGGAGATGTTCAGAAACTCTGTTTTCAGTGTTGATGTGCATACAGGGAAGACAGAGTCTTTGGCATTTGACTTCAGAGTGTGCGCCTTTAACTCCTTTGTTTACATGAGGCGACATTTCATGCAATGGCAGATATGGCCAAAATAGTGCTGGTTCTAACCTTGCTAACAAGACTTGTTATATGTTTACACATAAATCTACAGTTACTCTTCCACTAAATTGAGGAACTGAGGCGTCAGAATGTGCTACAGAGGTCAATGCTACATAATCCACCACTCCCTCGACACAGAGAACAAAGTGGATGTTGCTGAAGAATGGTGAGAAAACAAGGACATCGCTGTTGTCTTTGAGTGAGCTGCTTTGCCTGCTCATCGAAAGGCAGGAGGCCATTCCAGTTTTTGTTCTTGGGGACCCAGCATGCCCTTTGCTTCCCTACCTAATGAAAGAGTATGCAAATGGGGGAAGCACTGTTCAGGAACAGTATTTTGGACAGCCTTTGTGTAAAGCTAGAATGGTCATTGAATGTGCTTTTGGCAGACTGAAAGCACGGTTTGGAGCATTGAGGAGGGCGATGGACATTAATCTAAATGACCTTTCC
This sequence comes from Thunnus albacares, assembly GCF_914725855.1. NCBI lineage: Eukaryota > Metazoa > Chordata > Actinopteri > Scombriformes > Scombridae > Thunnus > Thunnus albacares. Next base: position 1,324,997 of record NC_058113.1, read on the forward strand.
TTTGTTATCGATGCCTGTTTCGTGCTCCATAACTACTGTGAGGCCACCAATGACACGGTGGACAAAAACAGAGTCATCGAGGCAATTCAGCGGCAATTTCAGAAACGACTGCATCACAGCAGAAGGGAAGAGGGTCAGGAGAGTCCTTACTGAATTCCTTGATCCATAAAATGGACTGCAGTTCTTATCTCTGTTGGCCACTGAGGCCACAATCTTCTCTGTAGTGGGTGTGTGTGTTACACGCCAGTCAAGCCTGCTCATGGTCTGTGCAGTGTGATCCTGAACATGTGCAAAAAGAAAATGGTATGCTATATGGTATGGTATGGTAATGGTAAGTTAAAAGTTGAAGTACAGGAAATCAATGTTAATGCAATTATGTTTAAAATGAAAATGATGTATTTGATTGTCATTATCTTTAAGTTGTGTGAAAGTTAGTTTACAGCACCCATAGTTTACAGCACTATGTCCTATCTTAATCACTTGGACATCTGCACAATTTTCAAACTCTTTTTTTATTGAATAAATTCTTCAAATGGTTTGCACTGAATCAGTCACTGCACAAAAACTCATAACAGGCCTGAATACTGTTTCAGCTTCATACAATTTAAGAAATGAACGTTGACAGGATTGTTAGCTCATTTTGTTGTCACCCCTGGTCACTTAAAAAAGAATAACCAAGTAACATAACCTGACCTCATACCCTAAAAAGTAATGTTTAGTCCATACAACATTGGAGCTGCCCAACAGCTGACGTAACACATTCAACTCAACAACAGGTGAACTTCAGCAGAAGAACAACAAAAACACAAAAAGTCCTTACCAAGTCTTGAATATAAAGATGCAGGCCCCAAACAACAGCCTCCTAATATGTTTTTTGAAGAATTCCAAATATCACCCTGAAAAAGGGCTTGTGTGAAGTAGGGGTGTGCCCGAATACAAATACATTATTTGACAAAGCACAAATAGTGGGTTTTATACAAATATTTGTTTCATAAAAATATTTTAAAAATAATTTGTTTTTGGGAAGGAAAAAAAAAACATGTCAAATATCAGCGCACAGGTCGGTTACATCACTATCTCAGTCTCTCTCCTGTACTCCACTGTTACATCTATCAGCAGGTCTCAACAAGGGGAGTCACATCCACCTGCTACATGATGCATATTTCCTAATTTGGACATCACTCTCGGAGTTGGGGGTGTTCCCCAGAGATAAAGCTAAGCTAATGACACATGCAAAATGCTCCCAAGGGACTCTCCATAACCTGTTGTCCCCCCTCTCCTTTCCACAAAGTTAGGTTGTAAAAAATAGGCAATAAATGAAAAGTGCAAAACAAGAATTGCCTTTGAAGTTCCTCCCCACACATTACACGCTCTGCTGTCTCTGTGTTAGAGGTGTATAAATAGGTAGAGGTCTGACTGCAATAAAGTGATGGATAAAGTTTTAGTTCAGTAGTCAGCGCACTCGTCTATGATCTGAGAGACTGCAGTTCGAGACCTGGAGTGGGGACCTCCTTCGTAAGGTAGTTTATTCATGAATACTTATTGTAACACTTTAATTTTCTAAAATTAAAACCATAACAAAAACAAAAACAGAAATTTTAAGCCTCTTTCCACTTTTATTCAAATTCAAATACAAATGATTTTGCTGTGTCAACAAATACAGATACAACACCACACGACATCACACCGTGGTTGGATGTCTGCATCCCTGTTGCTCATCCAGAGTGCATACTCCTTGTTGTTTGTCTCCTTGGAAACTTTTTGCAAGTCGTCCCGAACTGTTTCTGTCTGCAGGTTGTGTCTTTAATTTAATTTTACCAAAGTTTTGCAAGTCCTCACACTACATCTAAGTTCATCCTCAGCTTTCACTTTAACACTTGATATACAGTGACGTGATGTGATGTAGGCGTGAGTCAGATTCTTCCCACCGTTGAAACATGACTATGTGTCTGAGTTTTTGCTAACTGCACTGAAGTGAACTCTGAATACAATCAAGGACTGACGTGGACAACTGCATAGGTCAGTGTGTGTTACACTGAAAAAACAAGCTAGAGTGGTGAACTGTGTGTGTGTGTGTGTGTGTGTGTGTGTGTGTGTGTGTATGTGTGTGTGTATGTGTGAGTCTGAATACGGCTTAAATGAGGCCGTCAGGTCACCTAAGGACATGGAAAAGGGGGTGTGTCTCATTTTGGGAGAGTGACCATACACTCAGAGGGCCTCCACCCACGCTGCGGTGACTCCTCATGGTATGAAAACTGGAACCAAAATAACCAGAGCATTTCAGCACAGTCATGAGAGCTGTGTGATTGACAGAACCATGATCCTCTCTGAGTGAAAGAGAAACCCAATATGGCTTTATACAGAATGAAGAGGAGAGAAGAATGTTTAACCATACACTCTGGACTGAATGTTCCATTTGAGGAAAATGTTGGTAATGATTGACCACCAGGGAACATATGACATAGGGTGTAAGGTTAATAAGATCATCAACTAAAGTGAGCACAGAATGTTCATTGTCATGGAAAAAAAATTAAAGGATAAATCTGGTGATATTCAATTTTTTTTTTAAATGTCAACAATCCCATGTGCAGAGCCAGTTAAAAGTAACAGTGACTAGTGGCCAAAACTCAGTGTAGATTCATGACTAAAACTGTGTGTATGCACAAAGCATACACATTCTTTTCACTAGATTTATAAAGTTGTGAGTGCATATGGTTTTGTTTTATAAATCTCAGCCATTTTGAAAGGCATGAGCCTCATTTCCACTCCCAAAATTAGCTATAAATGGATTATGGCATGCCCTTAAACAGCTGTTTTCATATCAACACGCTGCTTGCTCCACCAGTCTTTACACCTGTCAATAAAACAAATGGGAAAAAAGTAGTGCAGTTTCACCAATTATTTTGCTCTGACTAGGTCCTCCAACAGCCAGACCAGCTGTCATTAGGCGCTACCATTATGCACAGCTGTGTGGCTATTTATAAAGTCCATATCATTAATACATCACATGGACCTGTAGAGCACCATCAGCGCTGATATTTTATCATCATTTTAGACATCAGAAATGTAATCAATGATTAGTTTGTAGAGCTCATATTAAACCAATGTTACAAGGTGTGTCACAGTTAAGGATAAAATAAAAAATAAAAAGAATATTAATGGTGAAATAAAATGCCTTCTATGTAAATTAAAATAATGATGAAATTGATCACATAAAAGTAATTAATATTAAGTTGATAAATGCACTTTTGAATGCATTTTACAGATCACTGTATACACCACATAAAAATCACATCTCACCACATATTCTGTTTTTTTAAATGCTAGTTTATGGTGGGGAATGATGTATGTCTGGTTTTCATGCGTACACATTGTTTATAAGAAAAGAAAAATATAAGAAAAATAAGAAAAATAAGAAAAATATATACAATTAAATTGTAACAGCAATTAAATTTTTACAGAAAGGTAGCGCAGCAAGGATTATGATTTTATCTGCACAACAAGGAAACCTTTTTAATGAACCTATCTGCAGGTGGTTGCATGCTGTATCTGCAAAACATTCACTGACATCGTATTTAATCTGTCTTCCTGCAGTTCAGTATCTGCTCATAGCAACTATAGCACATAGCATAGCATGATTAATCTCAAAGCACGTGGTTAAGGTCAGAGAAAGATGATAGTCTAGGTTAAATATTGAAAAAGTCAACAGTGATTATCAGGGGTGTTCCCCAGAGATAAAGCTGAGCTACTGACACGTGCAAAATGCTCCTAAGGGACTCTCCATAACCTGTTGTCCCCCCTCTCCTTTCCACAAAGTTAGGTTGTAAAAAATAGGCAATAAATGAAAAGTGCAAAGCAAGAATTGCCTTTGAAGTTCCTCCCTACACGTTACACGCTGTGCTGTCTCTGTGTTAGAGGTGTATAAATATGTAGAGGTCTGTCTGCAATAAGGTGATGGGTAAAGTTTTAGCTCAGTAGTCAGCGCAGTTGTCTAAGATCCAGTTAGGGACCTGGTGTGAGGACCTCCTTCGTAAGGTAGTTTATTCATGAACACTTATTGTAACACTTTAATTTTCTAAAATTAAAAGCGTTATAAAAACAAAAACAGGATTTTTAAGCCTCTTTCCACTTTTATTCAAATACAAATACAAATATTTTTGCTGCCTCAATAAATATAGATACAAATACAAATAATGGGTTTTCTGCACGTCCCTAGTGATTATGACAGGAGATGTGTTGACTTTTTCAGTCTTACACTGAAACCACCATCTCTTCCTAATCTGAACCAAAGTGTTTTGTATTTCTAAACCTATTCACATGTAGAATACAGGGCATAAACCCCCCGGCTTCATAGTCCTTTGCTTTGTATGCCCACCATCCACCCCTACTACCTCCCCTTCAACCTTTGTGCAGTACATTAACATAACACTTCATTGTAAAAAGAAAATGTAAAGGTTTTGGTATTTACTGCTTGCAAAATTAATACAGGTAGTTGTACCTCTTCAACAGCAACAGGGATGCATTCTATGTTCTGTTCATTGCATTACAGGTAATACAAAACAAAGGAATTTCTGCACAATAAACAGACATAACTTCACCAAAATCAAAGGAATAACATATTACAGCATTTAACGATTTAGTCAACTCCCTAACAATGATGTTTGATGTACTCACTTATTTAAGAGGAAACATTGGGAATAGACACTGATCCACAGGGACCATGAGTCATCTGACAGATCTGGTCAAGCTCATATAATTACATTTTATGGCAAAATTTCAAAAAATAAAAACTAAGAATGTGACCAGTGGAAAAACATGTAGCTCAATAATTTATAGAGGCAGAAAATACTTCTCTATAGCAAAGGAATTGAAATGTCTATCAAGGAAGAATAAGCAGCTATTTACAGCCAGATGTTGGTGCAAAAATCCCTCAGCTTGACAGAATAAAAGACACAGGAAACAAGCTTCTTCAACCACAGCACATTATGGGCCATACTAGCATATACACAATATATTTTCAACCCTTTGCCTCTCTTGCACGCAGACCTGTTGCTTCAAGGTCGTTTGTCACACTTGATGTGGAAAAAGGCCATTTCCAACCTGAAAATAGTCTAAGAGGAGGGACACAGGGACAGTCAGTTAACTGAGTGCTGTAAGGCCCTAAAACTGCTCCCTTAATGCTGAGCAAAGTCATTCAGCATGCCTGTAATTGCATGCAAAAAAGCTTGTTACAACAAAGTAAAGTGACATCGCCAGCATTTATCCGACCGAGCATTTGGCAGGCCATGTCCCTGAGGTTGGCGTGCAACGTGGATGACAGTGTTCACATCTTCCAGCCGGTGGACCTATCATTATGGTTCCCCCAGGCGCAAACGGCATTTTTCCTCAAATCCATGCTTTCACATTCCTTGTTATAAAATATGCCGCCCACGCAAATACAGCTTCACCGATATAGATTTAACTACACGGTTGCCATTATAGCCACTCTTATTTTAGCCTGGGGCACTGGGAGCCTCTTCTGAATTGTGACTGTGAGACGCCGTGGACACCTCCAGGAGCATGAAGACATTTTTGAGTTTTATGGACCTCTGTTGGCCAGGGAATTGCTGCAACATCAACATGACATACAGTGGCCTATAACTGACATCAATTATGGTCATATTTTCACAACAGAGTGGAATAAGTTAGATAATTAAGCAAAGAAGTGTGGCTCCTTGTCATCACAATTTCAACAGTTATTTGTCTTTCTTTTTGGCTCTTTTCACAGCCAGACAACAATGACATTGGCTAGTTAGGCCTTGACTCTGCATTGTGTTGGGCTGGGTGGAGGAATAATGGACGGGAGGCCTGTGTCTATTTCTTTGCTGCCATTTATTGTCAGGATGGGAACAGAATAAATGTCATACAGTTGGCTAACCACAGTCAGCTTACACCCAGCACACAGAGGCATATATCTCAGGAACTAGCAAATTTACACAATAAACATATGCACCTGGAAAGGAACAGAATATATATATATATATATATGTATATAAGTCATACAGTTGGCTCGACATGGTCGGCTCAGACACAACATAAGTTATTTTAGTTTGCTAAGTGCACTATTTCACATTATATGACCAAATTTAGCACTGTAAAATGCATTATGTCCATTTTGTAGTAACATGTCTCAAACTCACATTACTAGCATGTGCATACAGGCACAGGCCTATATTTCCCAGGGGCTGTTAGATACTGTATAGCTGAAAATATTTACACTAATCTATGAAAATGACAGAGCACTTTAGTAATCAGAATGAACACTGACAGCACAGAGACATCATGACGATGCCACACTTCAGAAACAGTGCAGCTCTAAACTGAAAACACTGAAACTGAAACACTGAAATTGCCTTTGAATCTTTGAAACTGTCTGAATCAAACCTCCTTGGCACAACAGATGCATACAGACAAAACACTATTGGACATTGTACATATCATCATGGGAAATCATTAGAGAGGCTCAGGGACATGCGTAATTAAGCAATATTACACAAGAGGGTGTGCTTTACCGGCATTGTTGGCACGACAACAAGCGCCTCGTTCCTGACCACATCACTGAAGTGCCAATAATTAAGGTAAAGCACAACCTCGAGTATAATATTGCAATTTTACAACATTTACTAACAAAATAAAAATACAGTATTGTGCAAAAGTTTTAGGCACTAAAAGTGAAGTGAGAATGCTTACAAAAATATTGCTATAAATTGTTTTAATTTATCAGTTAACTTCTTACAAAGTTGAGTAAACAGCAGAAACCTAAATGAAATCAATATTTGCTGTGAGCAGCTTTGCCTTTAAAACAGCAGCAGTTCTCATCGGTACACTTTAACACAGTTTTTCATGGTAACTTGCAGGTAGGTTGTTGTAACCATCCTGAAGAAAGAATGTTCTTCCATGGATTTATTATTTAGGCCATCTCAGGTGCTTCTTCATGGAATCCCACATTGACTCCCATGATCCCCATGATGTTGAGATCAGGGCTCTGTGGGGGCCATACCATACCATCTGTTGCAGGACTCATCATTCTTTTTATTGCTGAAAATAGTTGTTTATGACTCTAGCTGTATGCTTGGGGTCATTGTCATGTCATGAGTAAATTTGGGACTGATCAGACACCTCCCTGATGGTACTGCATAATGGATAAGAATCTAAACATCTAGGGTGCCTAAAACTTTTGCACAGTACTATATATAAACAAAATGTATTCATATCGTGGGGCAGTTCACTCTAAAAATATTTTTTTTTTTGCTTGTGTTATCCCCGTTTCCATAGAAATACATGGGATATGACTAATACCTGGAAAACAATCAGTTACGCCAGTAGACTCCCATGTAATGGAACCTAGTTTACTAATCCAACAAGTAGGCAAGCCCTTAGTAACGACATAGCAACAGACACAATGTTTAGTCCCTGTTGAGTCAGCCAGCCAACTTGAGCTAATGCTTTCTAGAGATCGTGGGATTTTTCCAAACTGAATAAATACCACACATATAAACACAAAACTGTTTTGCTAGCTCAATCTTGTTGCAGCTAAGATATCCGCTGAAAAATTTTTTTTTTCCATGGACAGATTTAGTTACTACATCCGCAAACTTCATATACATTAAACCTGTAGGGCCATGTCACCGACTCACTGGCACAGCTGATGGCTTTTCAGGTTATTAACTACCTTTGGAATAAAGAACAAAAAAATTGTTTCAGATAGTTTACTAAATGTTTACTTCCAGTGTGCTCTTAAATATTCATTTACATATTATATATTTTCAGAATTGTGGCAAGAGTTTTTCCATATACCATTTAGCTTATTTTATACATTTCTTAATGAAGCTGTGTTGGAAATCTAATACACACACAAACAAACACAAACACACATAATAATAACTTTCAGAGGTACAATGGGTGCTGATACATTTGGGGCTATTTTTAGATATTGAATTGCATATTGGCATTAAAAGTACAGTTGCTGAAACAGCTGTCAATAAAGTCCATGCTGGATCTCTGCAGTTTAGCAGGTGATTCCATAGAGCTGTTTGAGGCGCTGTCCTCCAAGGGCCTGATGTTTCCATGACTGGCACACAGCATGTTGCTCCACCATGTTCTGTTATCCAGAGAAGGTGCCCAGTAGCTGTATAGGGAGCTCTCTGACTTATGGACATGATTTCCCGCACTTCCAGTCTGCCCTCGGCCAGTTTCTGGATGGTAGTGCTCCTGATACTATGATTTGTGTAAATCACTGATGTGCCTGCCTCTTTACAGATACGTGTGAGCATAGAACCCGGGTAATTTAAACCCTTTGGCTCCAAAGACTACCACACTTCCCCTAATTTTTCTCCTCTTTTTGGATGGAGGTAAAAAGCTTTAGCCTCTTGAGGAATTTTAGATAAGTACTTTTCAAATGATGAAACTGGGCAAAGTTAATTTCCGGGGTCTTCAAACATAGCCCCTCTTCTGCTCTGGCGATCCCTTTCATGATGGTTTTTGTGGTTTTTTGTTTCCTCGTTGAAAGTGAGTGTCACATATTTGGTACCTTGAGGTAGAAATAAAACAGGAATCAGGCAAGTTTGACCATGTTTCTTCAGAACACCATTATTATTATTTTGTTATTATTATGCTATTATGCCAGACTTCACAAGTCTTTTAGCCCCTTTGATGTTGCGCTTTGATTAACTCACCTGTTGAATCTCATTTTATTATGAAAGATTGTGGTGTAAGTTTCCTCAGACCCTCTTTTCCTCTCCTCCCGAAATGTAGCCGGATGTTGAACCACACTTTATTCACCAGGCCCCATGGTGTGTTTGGGTTCATTGCCTCTGAGTTCCTCAGTATTGTCAGGTTCTCTTCAGAGATTGCGGGATGACGTTCAGTGTTGTCATGGCCTGCTCTCCTGAGAAACTTTATGCGTCCACTAAAGACATTATTTGACATAGTGAACTCACTGTCTTGCATGATACACCATGCCTGACTAAGAGAACATCGTTAATAATAAAGCAGTTAATGCCAGCTCTCAACCCGACATAGCTACTAATGGAGTAGTACTGACCCTGATTATTTCTAATTGAACCATAAAATTCATGGAGAATCCTGTTGAGATCATCTTTTGTAATAGCTGCAAAATCCACAACTTGCTTAGTGTTTTCCAGATAGTCCAGGAAACATTTGCAGTATAAAACTCAGGAGACTCAGCAGCCACACATTTCTCTGTTCTTTATTTCTCTGTTTAGCATTCTATTCATCTATTGTTGCTAACTTTGGAGCTGAACAACAGATGTGACTTTTCTTGGTCTTGACAAGTTGCAGCATTTACACACTGTAGTCTGTACTGTACATTTACTGCCAGATTGACAACTTACTGCTAACCTTTTCCTCTGCTCCGCGAGCATTCACCGTCACTTTTCTGCTGCTCGCTCTCACTCAACCACTCACAAGCCACACACACATATTAAACACTGCCCTATTCCTTAAAAGGAGCTACGCTACTAAGAGTTTCCCAGGCAATGACACAGAGGTTGACTCACGTTTTGGAATAGTGCTGCACAGAGGCTCCCAAATGCTATTGATTCCGAATGAATGTATTGTGGAAACTTGAAGCCTACAGTGTCTCAAGGGTAAAAGTCCCGAATTTCTCTCCCTGTTGCTCTTTTCTAGGTGATGTCATTGCGTCCTAATTTGGTGTTATTACTAGCATTAAAAAAACTTTTTTTTTGCTTTGGCAGGGGTTCTCCTTTGTCTGGTGGCCCACCAGACCTATACAACTATAGAACACTGACCACTGAAAGTGGACTGTCAGGACTCCGATAAAGTTTAATATAGGAATGAATGCAAGTTGAGCTCACAGATAAAACTCTGCTTCGCATCTATGTCCTAGTTTCCTGATATGGTCATCTCACAGTATAATTTCCCTGTGGGTGCTAACAATTCCCTGTGTGTACCCAGTCACCCATGAATCTGTGCCTATACATACTGAGGACATCCAACCATCCAATTTCTGCCACTTATCTGGGACTGGGTCGCAGTGGCAGCAGACTGAGTAAGGCAAGCCAGACATCCATCTCTCTTCCTCAAGCTCCTCTAGGGGGATCCCAAAGCGTTCCCAGGCTAGATGACTTATGTAATCCCTCCAGCGTGTTCTGGGTCTGCCTGATGACACACTTTCGTCAAAACCTAAGTGTGACATCAGGCTCAACTAGTCTCCTACCAGTTGGACATGCCCCAGAACACCTCTAAAGGGAAGTGTCCAGGAGCATCCTAACCAGATACCCAAATCACCTTAGCTTTTGACGCAAAGGAGTAGTGGCTTTACTATAAGCTCCCTTCTCACCCTATCTCTAAGGCTGAGCCCAGACACCCTAAGGAGGACACTCATTTCAGCTGCTTGTATCTGCAATCTCATTCTTTCCTTCACAACCCGAAGCTTATGACCATAGGTGTGAACTGGAAAGTAGACCAACTGGTAAACTGAAACCCAATGATCAATCCAGTACAACATCCGTATTACCACTGATGCTGCAGACCTGCCTGTCAATCTCACACTGCATCTTACCCTCACTTGTGAACAAGACCCAGGGATATTTGAACTCCTCCACTTAGGACAGCAACTCACTCCCAACCCAGAGGGAGCAGTCCACCATTTTCTGGCAGACAATCATGGCCTCAGACCTCGATTTGCTGATTTTTATCCCAACTGCATGTTCTTCTGAAGAAGCCAGCAGAATCACTTCGTCAAACTCTGCCTATACTGGATGTCAGTTGGGTTTAGGAAATCCTAAAAGTTTTCCTTCTACCAGTTTTTCTCCCCTGCTGAAAACAGCGTGAGCTAAGCCCTGCTTCCCCTTCCTGAATCCTTTGACAGTTTACCAGAACTACTTTTATGGCAACTGCAAGTCTTTCTCCATGACCTCTCTGAACTCCTCTCACACCTGGTTTTTGCCTCAGCAACCACTGAAGCTGCTGCCCTTCTGAACCTCTGGTACCTGTCTGCTGCTTCAGGAGACCAAGCCCAAAAAGCATCCTCTTTAATCTTGGTGGCATCCTTCATCACCAGTGTCCATGAGCAGGTTCTTCAGCTGCTTCCACAGCAGGCAATGATGACCTTCTGGCCACAACCCCTAGCAGCTGCCTGGACAATTGAAGCCCATAATATGCCACTGTTGCCAACGTTCCAAAGGAGAAACTGCACTGACGAAGCTAACAGAAGAGTTATTTTGTGAAGACAAGAAGAGAAATTAAAGGGCCCTTGTTGGGGGTATTCTCTCTCTCTCTCCATGAACAAGTATGATGGTGGCACGACTGATGTTTGTGGCGGCCTCTCCTAGTTCCAACTATGCACTTGTTATGAGAAATACTGGCTTGGAGCTAAATCAGCTGAGCACATTTGGTCTGTGATGTTTCCTCTCATACTGCTATGAGAGGAAACATGGAAAGCGGGGCAAGCGCAGAAGAGTGCAAGCTAGGTTAATTGTTAACCCATACAACCAGCAGTTCCAACAATCATGCTGCCTAATGTTCTCTGGACAGCAAAATGTATAATATAACTCCCCCATCAGTCACTCGTTGACATGCAATGCCGTCTACATCGAACTGAGACATGTACCTTTCTCCCTAAATGCACTTTATAAATAAATACACTGTGCTGCTAACTGCTTGTTCTTTTTTGTTTTTGTTTTCTCTTGGGATTTCTATGTTTTTATCATTCTTTAAAGGGAATTTTTAGATATACAGTATATCTTTATCCTTTCTATTGTTGTTGCACTGCTGTGGGCTAAGAGGAACAGCACTTTGTTTTTTTGTGTATGCAAATACACAAGAAAATGACAAACTAAATCTTGAATATTGAATCTTGAATCATGGTCCACTCAGATTCCATATTGAATTGAAGACCTCACAGACAAGGGCCTACGCCAGACATTTCCAGTTCACCCTAACTACACGTTTGGGTTTACCAGGTCTGTCTGGCAGACTCCTCTTCCACCTAAACCAACTCAACACTAGGTGGTTCACAGCTAAGAGCTCTGCTTCTCTCTTCACCCAAGTATCCAAGACATGCGGCTGGAGATCTGATGATACAACTACAAATCCAATCATCAATCTTCGGCTTAAGGTGTTCTGGTACCAGGTACACTTGTGAACTAGCTTAGGCTCAAACATGGTGCTTATTATGACCAATCCATGATTAGCATAGGAGTCCAATAACAAAGTACCACTTGGGTTCAGATCAGGCAGGCAATTCCTCCCAGTCAACCCCCTCCAGGTTTCTCCATTGTTGCATTGTTGCTGAGTCTTTAGAGAGTAATGCTGACCCTAAAATCACAAAAATAACAAATGAAGTCGTGAGCACTTACAAATAAGTGTATATAACTTTTTTAATGATGCACAGCAGCAAAAAAAACCCAACAAAAAAACCAATGCATTTCGACGTAGGCTTTATTCAGCATTACTGAAACAATTGAGGGTGCGATCCCTATTAAATTTAATTACAACCAGCTGATACAAATTGTTGGGACTCAGCTAGGAGCAGGTTTAATTATTGGGAATAAGTAATAATTATCAAAGATAATTATTAATTATTAAAAGTCAGTAAAATTATTAATATGAATTAATAATAACAGGGCACCACCCTGAGGTCAGGGACCAACAACCAAACAGTGGATATTGTCTCAGGAAGGGGTGTTCATCTAAGAATGTCAACATCTGAGAGATATTAACATTACAGCATGAACAGTGAAGGTTTGAATTCAAGCACTGACCCCATCACAAAGCTGTTATCACAGTATGTATACAAACAATCACAGGAAACTTCTCTCTATATGCAGTTTATAAACATTAGCATCAATATCATATCAATTATAAATCAATAATGCTTCAATTAAAAAACATCTATCATACAGCTACACTAAGGAAAGTACCCCATGTGGGATTATGTCACGTGAGAGTTCTGGTCAACAGGATTGACAACAAGATTTGAACAGAGGCTATGATTAAACACATGCCTCTGATCACCAAAATGGCGTCGGACAAAGCTGAGCGTCTGCGTTGCCTAGCAGCACGTGTCTGACTATAGAATAGAGTGTGTGAGCATCAAAATGTACAGGTGTGTACATGCAGGTGAGGTAGAGACGTAGCATGCTCTTATTCGCTGGCTGTGGTCTGACTTCAACGAATAAAATGCAACCCACAGTCTAACACATGATGGCAAGCTAACACAAAGCAGTCCAAGCAGTTGGACACGCACAAATCAGTTTAGTGTGATAAACACAACCAAGACAAGCAGCAAACAGCAATAATATTTTCACAGTATTCTCAGCAGAAACAACTGGACTCATGGTCGGTTAGCTTCACAACAACAGCAATAAAGCTGAAAATAACTCACATTTTAGTAACCTATCTCTGCCCAGACTTAAGCCTCTTACTTGTGTCACTTAAGGGAACATTTTAGTCCGTCTTTCGGATCTGGCAAGGTTCCTTGGGCGGTTCCTGTCAATGAGTTCACAGCAGCGGCTCCTCGGTGGGGCTGTGGAGTTGGCGTCTTTCTTTGTTATTAGGCTTTGTGACTGCATGCAGGTCTGCTTTTGTCTCATGCATATGCCGTATGAGGCCCAACAAAATCATCCAAACAGCGATCGTCAAAAAAAAAGTACTAGTAAGAAAAATAATAATTAAGACAATTTAAGCCATCTGAGGAGATATATCACATTATGTGATTGCAACAACCACATAGTGACCGACTGATTTACACACTAACAATAAAATTAGCATGTATGTGGGTCTATATAAGTAACCTCATCATGTGCAAAATCTCCATAAAAAATAGCCTACAAGTGAATGTACACAAATACAAACAACCATCTCCAAGAGACAAATATTAGTTAGAAAAATATTAGTAAGAAAAATAGTAATTTTCCTATTAGAAAAAATTAATAAGAGAAAATATAACGCATTCTGTTATTACAAGAGCCAGATGAGTGACTGATGGATCTACTCAATATATTACACATGTGATTGTAACAACAAATTAAGTGACTGATAGATTTACTAAATATATCATATATTGTGATTGTAACAGTCAGATAAGTGACTGCTAGATTTACACACTTACAATAAAAAAATATATGTATGCAAATATGACGACCAATCATGTGGAAAACCTCCATAGAACATACAAATGCATATACATCAATTATACATATAATCATAAAAAACATGACAACAGCAATACTTTGTTTAAGCCACATCCTCTCTCTATCACCTCCCCTCCACAGTGACCTAACAGTCATGATACCCATGAAGCATAGACTCCAAACTCCATGGCCTGCAGAATTAAAGGCTCTGGCTACAGGAGACCTCTCATCCCTATTTTTGATACTACACTTATAAAATCCTAATTCTAAATTCTCTTTTTGTATTGCCTTCATAGCAAAACACACAAGGACATTTTAATGGGTAAATTATGGTAAAATTATTATATAAATGTGATTCTACCCCTGACTTTAATTTTTCTACTTGTGTGGGGATGTAAAACCTAGTCCCCCTTAATCATAGCATTATAATTCACACAGTTTGAACAAGGAAAAATTCCCGGGGAGAGAGAACTTAGAAAATGTGTATGCCTAACAAAGAGATCTGTCTTCACAAGTTTGTCCCTCAAATTATTTGATCGTTTGGTAGCGAATATTGGAGGGTTAACAAACTCTCAGCCAACAATGGGGTCATTAGACAGAATATGCCAACGTTTTCTGATAATATTTTTGACAGACTGAGAAATAGGTGAGAAAGAAGACAAGACAAGGTCTGAGACTGTTGTTTAAGAGGAGGAGGATTAGGTACTAGAAGGCTGTCTCTATTGTTTTCACAAACCATAGACAAACATATATCTAAGATTTTTTGGTCATAATTCTTTCCTCAGAACCGGGCACACGGGTCGCCTGTGTCTCACACTCTTCCTCAGAGCTACAAGTTCTTCTTATTCTTAACAGTTGACTATAGGGCAAGCTCCTTTTCAGGCTGTGTGGATGATAACTTGAGTAATGTAAGTAGTTATTTCTATCTGTCTTTTTGTAAGGGAGTGTAGTCTATAAAAACTCAGATTTTTTTACTCTCACATCCAAAAAAGATACTGATTCTCTACTTGCCTCTAGTGCAGAAGTAATAGTAATAGTAATATAGTGATATAGTAATAGTAATAGTAATAGTGGGCAATCCAGAGTTAAGATATCCCTTAAATGCTTCTACTTCCTGTGGTGTACCAGTGAAAACAAAAAACAAGTCATCAATATATCTATACCAACACTTCACACGAGAAGAATAAGGATTGTTATTATAAACATGATCCACTTCAAGCTTTCCCATAAACAAGTTGGCATAGTTAGGACTGAAAGGACTGCCCATTGAGACACCCTGTCTCTGTAGAACAAAATGTTTTTCTCAAACCTGAAATAACGTTCTGTAAAAAGTATTTCAGACATTTTTAGAAGTAACTCCACAGATGGTAACTGCTGTTCCCTTGAACAAAAATAATATTGTAAGGCCTCCAATCCCGCTTTATGGAGAGTATTTGTGTATAATCTTTGAAGGTCCATCATACGCAAAAAATCAGAATCAATAATCACAACCACAGACCTCAGTTTCCTCAAAAATCAGATGTGTCCCATATGAAAGAGGATAATTGTATTACCAATCATTTAATGTGAAAATCAGTGAATTGGGAAATAGAACCATGGAGTCAACAAGCTGCGCCCCACCCAGAGACTCCAAGAAGGCTAGATACTCTATTTAGTGCATACATATAACAATCAGCGAATTCCTCCCAGCAATACGTAGTTGCCAGAAGGAGACCCTCTCACCGCAGTGCTCAGCCGGGAGCTGAGTCCATTCTCAGTGTATGTGCAGGCTTGTGTAAGTTACATCACAAATCATGCTTCATAGATACACTTAGATTTCAAGTGAGCACAGAGGAACTTTCCTCCTTCATTGAAGGAGCGAAAACAAACATCATTCTACACAGAACAGGAACAGTAAAAACATCTTTATGTCGACTTTAATGCCAGGTGTACGGCACCTACAGAGATACCACGTGGAGACAACAAGAGCTTTGATCAGCTTGAACTGCTTGCATTTTCTCCTAAAAGTTTCTGATGCAAGTGAAATTTGTTGAGAATGAAGACACCATGAAGCCAATGGAAAAAAAAAAAGATGATATCTTCTCATTTTCACGAACACAAACCCAACAAAGACATTTATACTGCAAACTCTCTGCTCACTGCAAGGTCTCCTAATGAGACAAGGCAAACCTTCCCAGCATGCTCTCTATCACAAAGTAAATTAAGACTGTAAGCAGTTACTGTGGGGAATATAATTAAAGCACAATTCTATCCAATAATGTACAACACATTTGATCTGGACAATGTTGGTATGGTGATACCAATAAGTGAAATGTAATGCTAAACTATAAATCAAAACTGCCGTTACAGCTGCAATGATCCTTTGTGCCAGGCATAAATCCAGCATCATCATTACTTTAATGTCCTTGTCAAACATTGGTCAAAATACACCAAGTCACCAACATGACTGTGTTTTTCTTGATGAATGAGTTCTCAAACCATTTGGTTCATGCCTACATCCTGCTACATTTTCCAGGCTGTGGCTAAACCCATAGCCTATTGCCTTTGATCCTTCACCATGAGACTGATCCCTGTTTACCGAGACATCCCCATCCTGTCACACTCTCTGGTTAGAGGCCATGTGGACCACACAGATAATCACAGACAGCCACAGACAGTCAAAATTTAGCTTGGCTTTCTCACTCCTTGCTGTATTACATAACATTGGTGAAATATGGGTTAAAAGTGCTGATGGCTGTACCACCCACTGTGACTGCTGGATGCCAGGTCTGGTTACCAAACCATGTCAGCGGTTCTCCCAACTCCCCCTGATGATGATGTAGCAATGCAGGATCCTCCTGGCTACAAACCACTGCAGACTGGTTGTGCAAATGAACCTCTGTGTCTTCTGTAATGTGAGGACAAGCTCGCACAATAAAGTGGGGACACTGTGTTGAGAGAATCTGTATGAGATTGATGGCTCTGTAAAACTAAAGTTATGAAAACAAAGACTTTACAATACAGCTCACATTTTACACTGTCATGGGGCAGACATGACGAGATGAGTGAAGCTTCTTAGCTCACATTTATATGTGACTGCACATGTAGGTGCAGCACAGTGTTTATCCACTTTTTAACCACAATAGTCGTGTGGCTCTTAGGATGGCAATGTTGATCAGTCAGTCAGTGCACTACTTTGTTCCACAACTGCCCTTGTGTGTGCAGTGGTTTATTTTGAAAAAACAGCCAAAAATAAAACGTTAATTAATTAATTCAGTTATAAGTGAAGAACAACAACTGTGAAGAGAAACAACAGACACTACATTTAACAACTTTTTTTTTTTTTTTTTTTTTACAAATAAAATTTTGGGGGGGGTTAATGTTTCTCACATTTCAAAAAGTGTCACCCTGTACTTGGAAAAAACCTCCTGGTTTTCCAGGATGCATGGGAAAACGAGGTATTTTCACAACATTAAAACAGCTACACAGTTTATACAGCTGCCCACAGAAACCACTCTCAACCATTAACTGGACACAGCACTTTCAGCTGCTGGATGTTGGAGGATTTCTGTTTGGAAACCTCACAAACTGCATGAAATACAGTAGGAACAGCAGCAGCCTGGATAATTATACAAAGGCAGAAAGTCACAATTTTAACTCCTCCAACTGATCTGAAATCATCTGTGGAAAACCAGTAAATAAACTGCAGACACACAGCAGCTGACAGAAAGAGGTCATATTATATAGAGAAATATTAGTTTTTTTGAATGAATAAAAATGGGAAGCTAAAGGGCAATGAGAATGTTACACTTTAAAGTTTCATCGGGAGTCATTAATAACACCATCAAGCACATCATGTTTAATTAGGAAAGTAGTTTAAAAACAGACACACAAAGGACAACCATTTACTGCATACTGCCATTAGAAACTGAGTAAAATTAGCCGATAATTAGCCTGATCAGCCACCATTAATAATCAATACAAGCACACATTATTAGGCTGTAAACCATTAATCAAACCAATAACTAACAGCAGTCAACGTCAGCCAACCTTATCATACTTTAGCAGTTACCCAGTGATTCTGTAGTGGTGACAAAATGTTAAAAAATACACATATTAGCAGTTTGAATTAAACTGAAGCTCCCTGCACACTCCAGGGAAAACATTATGCCAAACTCCCTTTAAGAAACATGACATTTACAATTCCTTATGTGTCCACAAAATCACATAACTCTAGAAACACAAGATTAAAGGCATCATATGTCGACAATCTTCTTGTCAATTTGGCATCAATATAATCCATAAAGATAAACTGTATTTCTGTACAAACTTTACATTTTGTAGCCTCTGCTCATTCCCAACCTCTGTTGGTTAGCTGCGCTATTTTAGTGGAAGAAGACCGTGGGAATTGGAGGTGAACTGTTTCTGATTGGTAGATCAGATGAGTTGACATGCCGAATTAAACACCAACTCATAACTGTTAAATTACCATCTACCATATGTGTGTGTGACGGTATTTGATTTTTTTCAGCCGTAACTACCTGGTTTTCTGCTTCCTGTTTGGTGCTGGGGAGAGCACACCTATTGGTTGTTTACAATGTTCATGAGCCAAGAGTAAAGACTTACGATAATATTAAACATGTTTGATTTCATTGGAATGTCAAGATGAGAAAAAGACTGACTTGAGACAGCTCGGACGTTTTTTTGACCACATCATACCAAATCAACAAGATGACGGGAGCGTGCTGCAACTATAGCAAAACTCCCATGATTTTATTCTGACATTGAAAATTTGTCTGCGACAGTGAAATCATTTGAAAAGTCATTTGGTGTATGGTCAGCATTACCTGTAGTGTTATATATCCATCTAGATCATTTTGGTGTGAGTTGCCAAGTTTTGGAGATATTGGAGATATCCAGAAATCTTGACTCATTTACTCAAGATAATCCACAGACCTTGTTGTGAGCAGTTTCATGTAGGAACTATTTTCTTTCTACTGATCTCCACCCACCAGCCATGAGTAGATGCACACTTCCTTCTGCGTGGCGAGACAGTTGGTGGGTGTAGTAGAGCTGAGTTTTCAGGTGCGTCTTGAATGCACCAAGGGAGTCAGCAGACTGTGTGGAGCTGGGTAGCTCATTCCACCACCACAAACAAGAGGAGTCTGGATGGTGATTTTACACCAAGCAGTGATGGTATTACCAGACGTTGTCAGACCAGATGAACTGATATTGTTATTGTTTAAATTGTTGTATCTTAATGTTGTTGGATGCAATGGTAATGTAACTATAGTGTTTACTGTATATAGTGTCAGTGCAAACATTGATTATATGTATTTTATTTTAATGGACACCAAATAATAGTTTGTAGTTCATTCGTTGTTGCCACGGCAGATGAGGATCCTAGTAAACAATAAACATGTAAGCATACTTGCTAAACATCAGCACTTTTACATAAGCATGATAGCATGCTGACATTGATACTTAGCTGGAAGCCCTACTGTCCTTTAGCACAGCGTCACAGAGCTGCTAGCCGTAGACATTTTTGTTGTTATGTTGGTATGGTCGTGGTAGTTGGTATGCTTAATGGTTTTTTGTGACTATTCATCTGACAATTATCCCTGACAGGTCATCAAGGAAGATACGCACCTTTAAATTTACTACTTCATACTTCTATTTTATATATGTATATATATATATATATATATATATATGTGTGTGTGTGTGTGTGTGTGTATATATATTACATTATATTTTATTACATTACATTTGATAAAATAGGGGTCATATTGTATTTGAAGACTTTTTGTGTTTTTACAACACCATTGAATGAGTAACAGTTCAACAGCATGAACCTGAGTGTCCTCAAGTCTGTTTGTAGTGTGTCCATTAGATTTCAACAGCCCTAAAATTGTTTAGTTAGACCAGTTTAATGTACAGCAGTGTTTGATGGCTGAGTGAAGTGGAAAATGTCTCACATTGTCTTCACTTCAAAAACAAATCATCAGACAAACACCCAAGAATTACTTAAGAATTACTGTCACAGTAAGTCATGATAGGGTGCTCAAAATACTGAGTGTGGAAAAAACTACTATAGAAAGTTCACTTGACTAGAGTTTGAAATATTTGTTGCTTGATTTTAATAATTTACTGTATTTTTACATAACAATACATGCAAATATGTTACACATGGCAGCTGCTGTTTTATTTAAAATGTTTCTTATTTAAAGTGTGTTTCTAAAAATATGTGTTGGAAGAAGGGTTTGTCTAACAATCGGGGTTGTCTTACATTCAGGACAATATGGTGTTATGACAGAGGCTACCTTTTGGAAACAATTAAACATCTTCCTAAGCTAAATTATCCAGGTTCATTCTAAAATTACTGCTTTTAAAGAGGTTCCTGAAACAATGGGGCTTCATTCCATGCTCTTGATTCCCATTATTGAATCTGATTCTCCTTTTCCATTTTAGTACAGCTCTCTGTTCCACCTGTTGCTACATCACTGTGTACTTTGGCAGTGCTCTCCTGTGGAACAAACAGGTCTCAATGTTAATGAGAGGCATTAGTCCCTCTGGATCAACATGAGATGCACATCTATCCTCCCGCTGTCCCTGGCAACAAGTATGGCCTCTCTGAGCCTGGGCCACTAATTGCCCCTAATAAGAAGGAAATGAAGCATGTTTGATTTATGAGACAGGACATCCCTGAACTAACCTCAGGCCATGGACAGTTCAGCCACTGCCTACATGATCAATAAACTTGTAGCTGAGAGATGGGTAATGTGCCTTTGTATCTGGAGACTTGTGTTGATATACACACAAAAGGTCATTAAAATAGACAGGCAATATAGAAATGATCAAAGAAAATAGACAATACTTTTGCTTGGAATGTTACAAGGCCTAATTACAGTAGGATTTTTTTAAAAGTAAAAAAGAAATTACACACACAAGTGAATGTGACCTTGAAATCGCAATTTAAAAATGGAAGGTGAAGCTGAAAGATGGAAAAAGTTAAACTGAGAAAGGAAATGGGAAATATGGGGATATTTTTGTAATTTCATTTATAATTAAAGCAAAAATTTACATTAAACAAAATGGAAAAGCTTGAATGAAAATGCACAGATGAAAAGATTACATGGAAAAAGAGGAAACTAGTTTAAGAAAAGGGACATACGTACATACATTTTATAGATAAGAGATGTCCCGAGCTGATCCTAAGGATCACTGTCTGGGCTGATTTGGGTGTATTTTAATGGATAGGTACAGACTAACATAAAGTCGATCAAACACAGGTCCTTTCATTACTGTATTGTTTTGTATCTACCTCAGTCTGCTAGTGTTGCAAAGCTGTTCTCTGTTATGACAGCCTACAATGCAGCATTTCACTGCATATGAGTGTGAAAATTAAAATGAACTGTGAAAAATTTGGGTGTGCTGGTGTATATGACTCTAAATTCTGACATCCTGGTTGGCATAATACGCAGATTCACTAAGCTCCTACTTTCTCCTTAGCAAAGAGTAGCAGCATGCAAACATTTGCATGTTTTTGGTGTCAGAATCAAATAATGAAAAACCAATCAGAAACGGTGCATTTTTGTTTTTTGCCAGTTCCTTTTATCATTATTCCTTTTTGGATTGAAGAATGAACAGGTCTGCGTGCAGTCAGCCAATTCATTTTTGCGTTTGAAACCAAAAACGGAAGTCACATGGTTTCCTAATTTTTTTCATTAGAAACCAAAAATGAAAAACAAAATCATGTGGTCTATTCCTTTTTTGTTTCCAAACGAAAAACGAGAAAACCAAATTCAAGTGCAATTTTGGTTTTTGCAAATTCCTTTTTTCATTCCTCATTTGGGACAGACAGTAGCGCGGTGGACAGACAGGAAGCGGAAGTGAGGTGTAAAAACTTCAAAATAAAAGCCAAGAGGACAAAATGGTCTTCTATTAAAATGTAACATTCAACATTATGCAAGTACAGGATCAAATGCTAACATATGCTACATCAATAAATTATTTTGTTCTTTTCATTTAGCCATGAAATATATTTTATCCAAAAAGTAAGTCAAAAATTTCTTCTTCTTCTGTTTCATCTTTCTCACTCAGTTCTTCATCCTTCACATTCTATTCTTCTCCATCTCCCTCTTCTTTCTCTCACTTCATCTCTTTCCAGTCTCTCCTGCCTCTCACTCTGCTCTCCCTTTCCATCTCTTCCTCCTGCCAAGTCTGCAAATTTTTTTGCTAAAGTTGGTGATGAAGTCTCTTCTGCAATTCCTTCTCAGTTTCTATAAAAAGCCAATCCAGCCGCACTTACCTACAGTAGTCAAGATGAGAAAGGATCTCTTGGTTAAATCTCTGCCCAACATGTAGATCTGCCCCTGGTTAAAAAGAATTATGACAATACAGCATCACATACAACCTCTATTAAGCTATGATATCTGAGAGCAAGTGTACACAGGTGGAGTCAGGCCAGCAAACAAAAAACAGACAGATACAGAGCTAAATATAACATTTCACAGTGATTAGAGGGCAGCAACATTTCAGTAAGCAAACAGAGCAGGAGAAACACTGATTATAAAGCCTCTCTGCAGGTCTGATTGACAGTTCAATCTGGAGTCAGGTCTGCACATAAACAAAGTCGAACAGTTCATCTAGCCAACTTCTCTCTTTATTTAGTGATTTACAGAATGCACTTTATAACCTTTTGGAGATGTTGACCCTCAAGTCAAGTCAAATCGATTTAAAGAGAATATTGTTACATGTGGGGTTTAGGGTGAAAGCCTGTTTCACTCCTTGGACTTTTGAAACCTGTTGTAGAAACTAGAAACTTTGTGCACTGTAATCAAACTAGAAACAAGACTTTTTTTTGTAGCTGAACTGCTAAAATTTGATAAATTTCCTCTAACAAAACGAAACAAACAATAGTAATGCTGGTAAGATTACTTAACTTGGTATGTAACAAGCCTGTATGTCTAAATAAATCACAGTAATTAATTTGGAGGTACTAGTTTTTCAGGTTCCCGAGTCTTCTCCTAAGTTAACACTGTGCACTGTTTAGGCCATTAGATGGTAGAGCATGTAAAGCTACTGCAAGTCCATAATCACGCAAACTGCATTTATATTTGTGATATATATATATATATATATATATATATATATATATATATATATATATTCAGAGCTGGATGATGTGATTGTTAATGATCCTGGCACCCTGATGCTGTCATCATGTTTTTATATCATGAATCAACTCAAACTGCTAACTGCTGCTGAACTACACAGTAAAGAGGAGGACCTGGGTCAGCTGTCTTCCCTCTTGGATCCTGCCAGTGCGGAAACATCTGCAAACAAATCTGCTGCAATCAAGCTCGTGACAGCTCGTCAGGAAGGTCACTGTTCCTCATACATCATACAGCATGGGTCAAAAACACTATTTCACTATTACAAGAACACTATTTCCACTGGCACAACAGTTCGTCACGTCCACTGTGATACCCACATAACAGGTGAGGCCTGGCAATGAATATCACATAAAGGTGAACGGAGTGTGAGGCAGTATACTGGTCAGTGAAAAGTTCCTCGCATGAGTGGGCAAGGGTTCAGAGGGAATACAAGGAGTATGGTGGTGTCATAGTTCTTTGTATGCATGTGTATGTGGTGGGGGATGTAGTTCTGTCAGACTGACAGGGGTTCCTGACTCTGGCTTCCTATCGTGCTGCCCTCCCTCAGCTATCGGTTTTGTTGGCCTGCCAAGAGAAGCATGTCACTCCTGTATCAGATTCCCATCCTTGCTGTGTTTCCCAGCCATCATGTGGAGCTGCTGGATATAAATGGAAGCCTTTTCTTGCACCAGCGTTCAGTGGATGGGTCAGATACAGGCCATGCCGTAATGGCAAAATCAACCGGGGCAAATAGCTTGGCTTGGCTGCTGGTATAGACACCTCCACGTTTTCTGTTCCCGAGTGATTAGCTTGGATGCTAATAATAAAGTAACCTAGAAGGTCCTTTGCAGCTCTGAGCCTCTCACTTTGTGAACTATCCAGGTGACCTTCACATGGCCCGTGTGGGTGTACAAATAGACTATATGTGTGTGTGTGTGTGTGTGTGTGTGTGTGTGTATGTGTTTATACGTGTGTTTACAGAGGGGTTCCAGGTAATGTAATGTGTTCTCTAGTAGCCATGTTAGAAGCCCCACCAGTCATAGAGACAATAGCCGACAGGTTTTATAAACTCACAACACAACATTATCAACAAAAGCATGTAGCAGTGGTTAATTTTTGTGCAACTTTTTATTATAAACTCATAGATTATTTTGTCACTGATGCATTGATAAGATATTAGCTTAGAAATGCCAGGAAATTTCAGTCTTTTGTTGAATATGTAACTTTTACATTGGTAAAATATTCAAGTTTTGGGAGGCATTTTTCCTTGTCCCAAAATAAGTGTTCCACACATTTTAGGCCACTAGAGGGGATGAAATAATTGAGGTGAAGAAGTTTATGATTGTTAATAGAGATGCGCAGATTCACACTTTTTCTTCCCCAATTTCTGTTCTCTGATACCTAAAGTCAGAGAAACGACCAATTCCAACTGCCAATCAACGAAAAGTGCTCCTTTTTCTCTTTCAGTTCAATATCTGTATGAAGCTAACTGGAACATTCTTTTATGGTCACAGCAGGGGACTGTAACTACACATCGTTTCTTAACTTTACAGTAAGCGTTCATACACCAACAATCCATGGGTGGAATATTTGCAATGATGCACACTGTTCCCATTTCTTTTTCATTCTTGAACAACAAATTGATTTTTAGACTATATCCCAAATGTTGTGCTGTTATTATTTGTAATGACAGTGACTAAGTATTTTGTGTGGGTTGGTCACATGATAAGACAAGATCTGTTTTATCAGGTCAGTATCCACACCTATACTTATCAGGTGTAATGGATCAGTGCATCCCTAATTACTAATAATTTTAATTCCATAATGATTTTGATGATCATTGTTGACTTAACTTTTATAAGTAAGCAAAGTTCCACAAACAGTTGTGTATATTGTATCATAAGAGTAGCAGAAATAAGAAGTGAATGGAAAGTTGCCGCAGTGAGTCTCGCTAAATTCCATAAGTAGTCAACAATGATATCGACATATTATATCCATGGAAAAGTATTTGAGGATGTGCGTTTTCCTAGAAGCAGTATGTACCAGTATGTACTTGGTGCGTATAGCAAATTCAAAAACATGATTGCTACAACCTTTGGTGGCTGTGGTAGAGCAGGTCGTCCACTAATCAGGAGATCAGTGGTTCGATTCCTGGCTCCTCCAGTCCACATGTCGATGTGTCCTTGAGCAAGATACTTAACCCCAAATTGCTCCTGATGGTTGTGCCATCAGTGTGTGAATGTGTATGAATGATTAGATTTCCTCTGATGGACAGGTTGGGACCTTGCATGGTAGCCCCCGTACCATTCAGCGTATGAATGTGTGTGAAGGGGTGAATGTGACTCGTAGTGTAAAAGCGCTTTGAGTGGTTGGGAGACTAGAAAGGTGCTATACAAGCACAGTCCATTTACAAAGGATTTTTTAAAAGTTTTGTTAATTTTTTTGCAGCACGAACTGTTGACTGACTTACTCTTGAGTCCTGCCTTGTTTAGGAACTATCATGGACAGCCATGGAAAATTTTCTTATTTTTCACAATCGCCTTGTACATTAATTTGTTGTAGCAGGACACGATCACATTCATTACTGATTAAAGAAAAATAACATGTGGCTGTACCTGTAGTACATTTGCATTCAGAAGTTTACATGATTTTAACCTCAATGTTACTCTTCCGATAGTTTTGCAATAGCCTTTGTATTTTAGAAACCAATTTTTGATGTTGACTGGTGCTAAATTCCACATTATCTATGATCCTTATAGGTTGTTGCTATATGGAAGTATTCAAGCATGGAAGGCTTGATTGTTGCAATCAGGAACACAAAACTATGAACACCATAGCTGGTAAATTTACTCAGAATTGACCCTTTTATTCAAATTTACGGATTTATCCAGTGAGTCCCATGGAGCACTGTGTAGTCTATGGCA